>NC_090741.1:56513805-56523805 GCF_036898095.1 Palaemon carinicauda
TTTGGAAGAAGATGCCCAGTCGAACCTACATCACCGCCGAAGAGAAGATATTGCCTGGGCATAAGCCAATGAAGGATCAGTTGACTCTTGTCCTATGTGTCAATGCTAGCGGGGACTTTAAAGTCAAGCCCTTACTGGTTTACCATTCTGAGAACCCTAGGGCCTTTAAGGCACAGAATGTGGATAAGGACCAGCTTCATGTTTTCTGGCGATCCAACTCGAAGGCCTGGGTCACTAGGCAGTTCTTTGTCCAATGGGTTAACCAAGTTTTTGGTCCTTCTGTGAAGAAGTATCTTCATGAGCAGAAATTGCCTTTAAAGGGCCTGCTATGCCTTGACAATGCACCCGCTCACCCCCCCCCCCCTCCCCGGACTTGAAGATATCTTCGAAGAATTCAAGTTCATAAAGGTGCTGTATCTTCCACCGAATACCACCTCTATCCTCCGGCCCATGGAGCAGCAAGTCATCTCGAATTTCATGAAGCTCTACACCAAGCACCTATTCAAGCAGTGCTTTAATGCCACGTAAAGCACAAACTTAACTTTGCGTGAATTTTGGAAAAGCCACTTTAACATCGTGCACTGCTTGAAGATCACAGATCAGGCTTGGGTGGGAGTAACTTGACGGACACTGAATTCTGCCTGGAAGAAGCTGTGGCCTGATGCAGTTTCTCCCCAAGATTTCGAGGGTTTTGACCCCGAACCTGATCCCTTGGTGGGTGCAGCGGAAGACGTAGAGGAAATCGTCTCCCTTGGCAAGTCCATGGGTCTGGAGGTCGACGCAGATGATATCACGGAACTCGTCGCCGAACATCATGACGAACTTACCACAGAAGAGCTCAAGGAACTCCATGCTATGTCTGAGCATGAGTGATGACGAGGAAGGGATCGAGGAGGTAGAACATGTGTTAGGTTCGGCGCAAATAAAAGAGATGTTAGGAAAATATCAAGACGTGGTCGACTTCATCGACCAATACCATCCAAAAAACTTGCAGGTTGTCGTGTAGTTGCGCAGGTCGATGATGTTTGCCTAACTCATTTTCGAAACATTCTGAAAAGCCGTACCAAGCAACTTTCTATCGATAGCTTCTTTAAAAAAACTACGAAGCGAACTCGTGATGAAGAGGAAGGATGTGGTTCAAAGAAAACGGCAGAGTGAAGAGAAAGAATTCAATCAATTTTAAGTGGAGAGAGTGAAAGTGATTAAAATTAGTCATCAAAAAGAAAAAAAAAATTGTAAAAAAAATATGAAATATAAAAATAAAAAAGAATAAATAAGATGAGTTTGGTTAAAGTTCACTTAGTGTAAGTTAGAATAAGTTATGGCAGTGTACGTTTATCGTAGTCACCCTCTCTACTTCCTTGCCGCCCGTTCATCTCCTCTCTGCATAGCAAGACCAACACCTGCGCTGGACTTTCTAAGGTAAAGTGACGCTAAAAATCCGTTTCTTATTTATTATTTCTTGATAATTATTCTTTTTTACATGTCTATTATCTAATTTAGAGTGCATATTGTCATGTGTAATTATGTGTAGTAATTTATTAAGGAGTTATCATAAGTTTTTGGGCTCAACCACGGATTAATCCTTTTTCAATGTATTCTTATGGGAAAATTCGTTTCTACATCCGAACATTTTCTACATCCGAAGTCGGTCGTGGAACGGATTAAATTCATATGTAGAGGTACCACTGTATGTATATATATATATACTTATATATGGATAAATATCAACACAACATCGTGTTCAAATAGAAATAAATTTCTACCTCATACTTGGGATCGAACTCTAGCCCCTTCTAATGAAAGGCCAGGTCGAAACCAACCATGCCACGAGAGCCCATAAAAGGAAATCTGAACCTGACACTAATCTAGCTGTCCGAGGATTTACCTGGTGAGACATCAGTCTCTTTACCAGCGAGTTTTACCAGATTTCCCCGGGCCACCACGTGACACAATTGGTAGTAATTCATTCAAATTACCCCTAATGAGTCAATATGGATAAATATCAACACAACATCGTGTTCAAATAGAAATAAATTTCTACCTCATACTTGGGATCGAACTCTAGCCCCTTCTAATGAAAGGCCAGGTCGAAACCAACCATGCCACGAGAGCCCATAAAAGGAAATCTGAACCTGACACTAATCTAGCTGTCCGAGGATTTACCTGGTGAGACATCAGTCTCTTTACCAGCGAGTTTTACCAGATTTCCCCGGGCCACCACGTGACACAATTGGTAGTAATTCATTCAAATTACCCCTAATGAGTCAATATGGATAAATATCAACACAACATCGTGTTCAAATAGAAATAAATTTCTACCTCATACTTGGGATCGAACTCTAGCCCCTTCTAATGAAAGGCCAGGTCGAAACCAACCATGCCACGAGAGCCCATAAAAGGAAATCTGAACCGGACAGCTAGATTAGTGTCAGGTTCAGATTTCCTTTTATGGGCTCTCGTGGCATGGTTGGTTTCGACCTGGCCTTTCATTAGAAGGGGCTAGAGTTCGATCCCAAGTATGAGGTAGAAATTTATTTCTATTTGAACACGATGTTGTGTTGATATTTATCCATATTGACTCATTAGGGGTAATTTGAATGAATTACTACCAATTGTGTCACGTGGTGGCCCGGGGAAATCTGGTAAAACTCGCTGGTAAAGAGACTGATGTCTCACCAGGTAAATCCTCGGACAGCTAGATTAGTGTCAGGTTCAGATTTCCTTTTATGGGCTCTCGTGGCATGGTTGGTTTCGACCTGGCCTTTCATTAGAAGGGGCTAGAGTTCGATCCCAAGTATGAGGTAGAAATTTATTTCTATTTGAACACGATGTTGTGTTGATATTTATCCATATTGACTCATTAGGGGTAATTTGAATGAATTACTACCAATTGTGTCACGTGGTGGCCCGGGGAAATCTGGTAAAACTCGCTGGTAAAGAGACTGATGTCTCACCAGGTAAATCCTCGGACAGCTAGATTAGTGTCAGGTTCAGATTTCCTTTTATGGGCTCTCGTGGCATGGTTGGTTTCGACCTGGCCTTTCATTAGAAGGGGCTAGAGTTCGATCCCAAGTATGAGGTAGAAATTTATTTATACTTATATATATATATATATATATATATATATATATATATATATATATATATATATATACTTATATATATATATATATATATATATATATATATATATATATATATATATATATATATATATATATATATATATATATATATATATATATATATATATATATATATATTTATATATATATATATATATATATATATATATATATATATATATATATATATATATATATATATATATATATATATATACATATACACAGTAAGTCCTCGGGGTATGGTGATCTCGAGTTATAACGATTCCCCTTTACGAACGGGCTCCCGTAAGATACTTTATAAAATTACTTGTAACTCTATTTCAAGCTACAACGTTTGGTTCTTTGGTTCAAGGAACTATTTGCCAACACGAAATGCAGCTGATGCAATGGAGTAGTGCATTATGTATGTATAAGTATGTCCAGATTTATATATATTTTTCATATATATATACACTTATATTCATATATGTGTGTATAAGTGATATTTACATATATTTAATGTATACACACAAACACACACAGTATGTCCAGATTTATATATATTTTTCATATATATATATATATACACTTATATTCATATATGTGTATATAAGTGTTATTTACATATATTTAATGTATACACACAAACACACACACACACACACACACATATATATATATATATATGGGATACGACCCTTTCGTCTAAAGCACTTTCGTCTAAAGCACTTTCGTCTATAGCACTTTCGTCTAAAGGCACTTTAGTCTAAAAGCAATTTGGTCTAAAAGCACTTCAGTCTAAAAACACTTTAGTCTAAAAGCACTTTCGTCTAAAAGCACTTTAGTCTAAAAGCACTTTAGTCTAAAAGCATATTCGGCTAAATAATTTTTTTGGAATTTTCTTTTACCTAATGACTAATTTGGCATAAAGGAATAACGGGTAATAACCATTCTTCCTCGTTAATTTTTTTTGGTATAAATACTTTCTTGGTTATTTAGTTTCAGCTCGAACCCCCAAAATGGAAACTACTATAAACTTCGTTAAAACGACGCGAGGAAAAGATAAACTATGTTACAATGGTTATTATTACACGAGGAATAACGCAACCAAAACAGTTTCTTATTGGCGATGTGAAGATCGGATGTGTCCAGGTCGCCTTATTTTAAGTAGAAATCGTGAAGTTATGAAAACCTCAGATCATAACCACGCTGGTGGTGCTGAAAAAGTGTATGTGTTGCAAGCAAAAAACAAAATTACAGAAAAGGCTAGTACAACATCTGAAACGCCGGCAGCAATTATATCTGAAGTGATTAGTCAGGTTCCTGAATGTTCCCAGCCGCTGCTTCCTACCACTGCTTCTATGACTCGAAATGTTCGGAAATTAAGAAGTAAACAATTTCCCACTCTTCCGACATCATTAGCCGATGTAGATGTGCAAGGTAGGTTTAGAATAACATTGGGAGAAGAAAAGTGGTTGCTACATGATAGTGGATCAGACGATGAGGATAGAGTTTTGATCTTTGCGGCCCCATCATCATTGCAAAAGTTGGGATCCTCAAAGCACTGGTTTGCTGATGGCACTTTTGAAACGTGTCCAAACACCTTTTTATCAAATATATACAATTCATGCCGAAATCCACGGGGAAATACATCCACTTCCTTTTGCTTTACTACCAGGGAAATCGGAAGAAATTTATGTTAAGATGTTGCATGCACTTTTAGAGAATGCTCTGGCCTTTCTGCCTATTGATGATGTACCGAGAGGAATGCAATGTTTAAAACAAGAAGTACCAGAAAATGCATTGCCGTTTATTGAATACATAGACAATACTTTTGTAAACAGGATGCAAAGACGAAATGGAAGACGGTCCAAGCCATTATTTTCAGTACATGAATGGAATGTTTATGAACTTACACTCGCAGGTAACGCTCGTACGATAAATTCAGTTGAAGCATGGCATAGACGATTTGGTGTATTAGTTCAATCTCATTCAAATTTATATAATGTTCTGGATGCTCTAAGAAGAGAAGAACAAATCGTCAGAACAAGAATATCTCAACTTACCGTAGGAGCAAACCCAAAGAAACCAAATACCAAAGTAGCAAGAAGAGAGCAAAGAATTTACAATGTTGTTGCTGATTACCAGAATCGTTTATTGGAAGATTACCTCAGAATCATTGCACATCATTTGAGTTCTTTTTAAATACTGTCTCTTATTTACATTTTTATAAATTTTTACTAGTTTTTATTTCGCAATTTTTGTATTGCATTATAAGTATTTTTAATTACTTTTCTTATAATAGTTAAGATTTTATCTCTAACCAGTTTTTTGTTTTGAATTATTAGTATTTTTAATGACTTTTCTTATAATAGTTAAGATTTTATCTTCAATCATATGAATTTATATCTTAATAAAACATTTTTATTACTTTTGACTTGTTATCATTTTACCTTTTTATGCATTTTATGTATTATAGACGAAAGTGCTTTTAGACCAAAGCGCTTTTAGACCAAAGAGCCTTTAGACCAAAGAGCTTTTGGACCAAAGTGCCTTTAGACCAAAGTCCTTTTAGACAAAAGTGCTTTAGACGAAAGTGCTTTAGACGAAATGTCTTAGACCCATATATATATATATATATATATATATATATATATATATATATATATATATATATATATATATATATATATATAAATGTATATATATATACACACACATATATATATATATATATATGTAATAATTAGAATAGTAATATTACATGTTTAAAACAAATGACGTAATATGTCATGTTGGTTGGAAGAGCTAACCCTGGGATTTGCTGTAGTCATTCAAATTATAAACAGGATGTATAATGCAAACCTCGGCAAATTGACATTCTTTCTTAACGTCAACACATTGTCTCCTCGTGTGAAAGTTTGTGACGTCACCGGATGCAGGTGTCTTCCGATTCCGTCACGTGGCTAAATTAAAGCAAGCATACGATATCTGTGATATCGATAATTTATTCAGTTCATATCTAAACTTCACCAGAATTGGTCGTCTGGACCAACACAGCTTCCTCCAGTGATGGAGATGTTTAACTCTGTTGTTTTATAAAAATAAAACTTAAAAACCATTAAGATGTATTCAGTTAATCCATTTAAATACATCTGAAAACAACTCATACTCAAATGTGTGCTTAAGACAGTAGCACACCAATAAATGGTGGCAGCGATTAAACTCTAAGACAGCGGTTAAACTCTAAGAATTAGAGAAATATCTTCAAGACTTCAAAATAATAGCTGTAAAACCAGAGAAATATCTTCAAGACTTCAACATAAAAGCTGTAAAACCAGAGAAAGATCTTCAAGACTTCAAAATAAAAGCTGTAAAACCTGATAAAGATCTTCAAGAACTCAACATTATCTACAAGAATCTACAATTTTGATTAAGTCCAACGGAAAAGCTAACATCAACATATGTTAGTATACAACTTGAATCTTCAATCAACATCCTAGGAAACCCAAGGACTGGCGTTCAACAATTGCAAGACATATCCAGGAAGAACTACATTCAACAAGAAACTAGAACGAGACATCGCTAACAAAACATCAAGAGAGAGAGAGAGAGAGGACGTGTCGACTTCATATATAAGCTAAGTACAGACATTTTGTATTCATTTCAGTTTGGGCAGTGAAGTGTAGTTATCACAAGTCGTTAGTCAATTATTACTGGGGTGAGTGAATTCCTAAACTTTGTTATAAGAAACTCCGAATTCTCATTTAGAATTTTTCTTTCTTTGTGCTAATTCCTTTTTCTTTCAGAAACTCTTGGGGGGAAATGTTTTGGGATTAGTAACATTGTTGGGGGAATTTTGTTATACATATGCGTTTACGCAGTGGGCGTCTGTACTCATATAGATATTTTGATAGGATTGAAAGGGGTCAAAGAGATAGAAAAAAAAAATACAGCAGTCATGGCTCCTCCTGTCAGCCCTACCCCTGGACCTAGTGGTGTAGGCCAGGCTAATCCTCCTCCAATTGTGACGCTTGTAAATGCCAGGTCAGCAATCCTTCCTTTTCAAGGTCGTGTCAACGGGTTCTTGCCACAAAATGTGGAGTCATGGATTTCATCCGTTGATGCCCATTTAAATGCCAAACAAATCGTAGATCCTTTTGTACAATTACAAGAAGCTAAAAGTTTTATAGATTTTTCTAAAGGGGATGCGAGTGCGTATTTAAGAGGTGTTTCATTTCAAGAAGCAGTTACTTGGGATGATTTCAAAGTTAGGTTACGCGCGATTTATGGGGGTGAGGAAGCTTTGGATGTAGTGTTAACGTTACGAAATACACTTAATCAAGCCACTATGAATCGGCTTAATGTTGTTGAGAGAGCAGCTCTCATAGCTGATAGGCTTAACGAATATCAGGACATTTTAGGTAATTCCACTTGGGTTACTAACGATAATATCTCCGTGAAAGATTTTTTACGATTAATGTATTTAACTTGCATGACACTTATGTTGCCTGAAGCTTTAGTGCGGTGCTTTGATAAGAAGTTAATGCCTGCAAGTACGGAATTGGATGTCTATAAACAGATAAAGAAACACATGTCCAAGTGTCCAGATCTCGATCCCGTGTTAACTCAAGTTTTTGCTAAGAATGAAACAAAACCACAAACAGTGAACGTAATTAACAGTCCAGTAGCGGGAGTGACGTGTTACAACTGCAAACGTCAAGGTCACATAAGCGCAGACTGTAGAACGACATTTTGTTCAGTTCACAACACAGCATCACATTCTTATAGTCAATGTTACGCGCGTAAGACACAACAATATCCTAGAAATACACAGTCAATTCCACAGTCAGTTCCATATGGAAATAAAAAGAAAAATCCTCATTTTAACAATAAGAAGAAACAACAAAATGTCAATGCAGTTCAGAGTCCGAAACAAACAAACACTTCTTCAAATATCGCTGAGCCTGGGCCGTCAAACCAGACCTCGCAAAGTCAGCCTAATTTTCAGAATGTGCAGAGCAAAGCAAATACCACATAGTTAACTCTAGAGGGGAAGAGAGTGATGTTGGGTCAAGGTCATTCATGTCAACATCAATAGTATTGAATAATCAATTTAATGTTTTGTCAGATAATTGTGAGACAATAGATTTTCCTATGAAACACACGGCCGAATTAAGTAAAACAGTGCATGCTCCCGTAGATTTGCAACGAATTCATACGATAATAAGCCAAAATGAGTTACGGCCAACCTTATATGCTGTAAATTTAGAACACAAATCCTTTACGTTATTTTTTGACTCTGGTAGTCCACGTAATATTATGGATTTGAAGACGCATCATTTGTTGTTTTTGAACTTTCCGATTGAAAAATCAGGAATTAGACTTTCAGGTATAGGAAATAATGAATTAAACGTCATAGGCATAACTCATATTCAGTTCAGAGTCGGTAATCGCACGTTTGCCGATACATTTGTTGTAGTAAAAAACATTAATATGTATCCAGCTGTAATTATAGGATACCCATCTATGGGAAATCAAAACATTATCTTAGCTCCTGCCAAGCACGGCGTGTATATCAAAGGGAAATTCTATAAGTCTTCTAATACCTTAAAGTCAGTTTTGGATAAAAAGGAGATGACAAATGTAACCGTAACGTACGTTGAAGAACCAATAACTTGTCTCACTAATAAAGAAATAATGTACGCGACCAAGCAGAATTCTCGTTCACCCGTAATATCATCTTGCACGCAATATATCGAACCAAACATACCTTCGAATTTAATAGTGCAAATAAAGAAAACACTACCGGGATCTGAAATATTAATCCTTTCCGATACTTTGAAAACCAACGGATTGTCTGTCACACAAGCTATTTATACAGTAGGCTCACATCAGCAATGTAATATCGAAGTCTGTAATCATTTAAATAACACTTTGGTAATTCACAAAAATCAACATATCGTGCACTGCTTGAAGATCATAGATCAGGCTTGGGTGGGAGTAACTTGACGGACACTGAATTCTGCCTGGAAGAAGCTGTGGCCTGATGCAGTTTCTCCCCAAGATTTCGAGGGTTTTAACCCCGAACCTGATCCCTTGGTGGGTGCAGCGGAAGACGTAGAGGAAATCGTCTCCCTTGGCAAGTACATGGGTCTGGAGGTCGACGCAGATGATATCACGGAACTCGTCGCCGAACATCATGACGAACTTACCACAGAAGAGCTCAAGGAACTCCATGCTATGTCTGAGCATGAGTGATGACGAGGAAGGGATCGAGGAGGTAGAACATGTGTTAGGTTCGGCGCAAATAAAAGAGATGTTAGGAAAATATCAAGACGTGGTCGACTTCATCGACCAATACCATCCAAAAAACTTGCAGGTTGTCGTGTAGTTGCGCAGGTCGATGATGTTTGCCTAACTCATTTTCGAAACATTCTGAAAAGCCGTACCAAGCAACTTTCTATCGATAGCTTCTTTAAAAAACTACGAAGCGAACTCGTGATGAAGAGGAAGGATGTGGTTCAAAGAAAACGGCAGAGTGAAGAGAAAGAATTCAATCAATTTTAAGTGGAGAGAGTGAAAGTGATTAAAATTAATCATCAAAAAGAAAAAAAAAATTGTAAAAAAAATATGAAATATAAAAATAAAAAAGAATAAATAAGATGAGTTTGGTTAAAGTTCACTTAGTGTAAGTTAGAATAAGTTATGGCAGTGTACGTTTATCGTAGTCACCCTCTCTACTTCCTTGCCGCCCGTTCATCTCCTCTCTGCATAGCAAGACCAACACCTGCGCTGGACTTTCTAAGGTAAAGTGACGCTAAAAATCCGTTTCTTATTTATTATTTCTTGATAATTATTCTTTTTTACATGTCTATTATCTAATTTAG
>NC_090741.1:56529871-56537371 GCF_036898095.1 Palaemon carinicauda
TTTTTTTTTGATAGGCGTGTATTTAACTTTTTATTTATTTTTGTTTGTGATTCACATAACTCAAAAAATATTAGACCGATTCTCATGAAATTTGGAGGGATGATTGGGCCATGATCCAAGGAAACGTTTGAGTAGATTAACATCGCTTCATGCAATAGATAATACAAAATGCACAAAAACGTAGTTTTTATTGTAACGATATTAATGTGATCTGACTCCACCCGGAACGAAATTCCTTGCTGGCGGTAAGGTCATCTTTAATTTGCTTGCACATAGGCCTACACACCCGATTCATGACTAGTCTAGACTTGCTTGCTCACCTTTCAAGCAACATTTGATTTTGCAAGCGATATTAAGCTAAATTTCATGTTTATTTTGCCTTTTTATTTATTTTTTTTTGCCTGTAGAAAATGGTCGATTTGTTTTATATTTATCTTTGTTTAAAAAAAAAAGATGTTTGATTACCACCTTTGGCTTCATTTCATAGAATGATAATTGAAATTTTCTCTCTCTCTCTCCTCTCTCTCTCTCTCTCCCTCTCTCCCTCTCCTCTCTCTCTCTCTCACTCTCTCTCTCTTCTATATATATATATATATATATATATATATATATAAATATATCTATATATATATATTTCTAACGTTTCCCAGGCGCATAAACACAGGCGCGCGCGCACGCTCATATAATATACTATGTTGAGAGTTGTTTTTATAACTGGTCTTTGCTTTGTGGATGACGGTTAGTTTCCTTAGAGAGAGAGAGAGAAGAGAGAGAGAGAGAGAGAGAGAGAGAGAGAGAGAGAGACTACTGAAAGTTTCCCTGTCCTAATTTATTAATCCAAATTATTTATGGATTTCCATTCCAGCTCGAACTTGATAGTTCTTTTGGTAGCTGCAACCTCACCATCCTTGTGAGCTAAGGAAGGGATTTGGGGGAAGCCTATAGGGTCTACCTGCTGAGTCATCAGCAGCCATTACCTAGCTCTCCCTGGTCCTATCTTGGGTGGAGAGGGGGCTTGTTGCTGGTCATATGTATAGTCTATATGATCAGTGGTCTAGGGCATTGTATTGCTAGGCAGGGCATTGTCACTGTCCATTGCCTCTGCCATTCATGAGGGGCTTTTATAAACCATTAGCCTTTAAAAGGCATCGCATTATGGAAACTTTCAGTGTTAGTACAGTAATGTACCAACCGTGTGTCACACGATCGTACATTGTTAGTTTTGTGCTTGTATCTTCGCTCTCCCCCTCGCACTAAAAAGAACCTGAAAAAACATGTCTGTTTTTCTCATCGGTAACAGTGTTGATTTTGAACAGGAAATTTCCTGTTGCCTTGAGCTTTTGTATATAAAGGAGAGTTTATACTGGTCATTCCCTGAGGGCGAGCGAAGCCCTTTTGGGAAATGACCAGAATCGGGGGGGGGGGGGGGAGGGGCTCGGGAGGAGGCGGGTCACTCTCGGCCTGTCACAGTAATAACGTTTTTAGCTTTGCATTCGTATGAACAACAGATCGAGCCGCGCCTCGGCCCGTTAGTTTTAAAGCTGTTTACGGGGTTGGTTACTGCTGTGGTAGCGCACCATAGGCCCTTTCCAGGCTGACTGTTCTGATGAGTATCCCTTCAGATGAAACTAGAACGGAAATCAGATTCCTATGAAATATAGAATAGGCGTTTCCTGACTAGTACAAGCTCTGCTGATCATAACGATACCCTTTCACCACGTATAAAGGTATCTCCACTCAGGCTTAGGACATAAGCTACTTACAACTCAAAGAGCTAATGGAAAAAAAATAATGATGGGAATAACACTAAGAGACAGAAAAAGAGCAATATAGATACGAAACCAACCCTAAAGTAGAGGATATTTAACCAACTTGTATAGAAAAAGAAATGGACATGGTCAGGACATGTAATGAGAATGGAAGATAATAGATTGACATTAAGAATAACAGAATGGTTCCATAGAGATTGCAAAATAAGCATGGGAAGAAGGAAGAGATGACGATGGATTGACGAGCCAAGAAAGTTTGCGGGTGTGGACTGGTATAGAAAGGACCATAAACAGACGCAAGTGAAAGGACATGTCTGAGGGCTTTGTCCTGCAATGGACTAGTAACGACTAATAATGATATACCAGTATATGTGTGTATGTATATATATATATATATATATATATATACATATTTATATATATGTACAGTATATATATATATATATATATAATATATATATATATGTATATATATATATATGTATATATACATATAATTGTATATATATACATTTATATATATGTACAGTATATATATATATATATATATATATATATATATATATATATATATATATATAATGATACAGTATATATATATATATACTATATATATATATATATATATATATATATATGAATTTACATATGCACTAGAGAGAGAGAGAGAGAGAGAGAGAGAGAGCAGGAGAGAGGGAGAGAGAGAGGAGAGAGAGAGAGGAGAGAGAGATAAAATAATTGTCCCATATCGTAGCACTTCACCTGTTGCTCTTTTGTGGGGCTGATCATTTAAGATCTCCCTAATAAACCCTTCAGTACTATTGTGCCTCACAATGGGGCCTCGAAGAATCTCTGGACAAACAATACACTCTTTGGCGTTATGAAGTGAAGAAGATTCCACCTCTCGTGGTAAGAGGACAATGGAGAGAGAGGTTTCTGGTGAGCGTATTATGAATCCTTTTCCAACACGTATTGCTGATGTAAGAAAAATAAGGAGAGAAAGATCCTCTCTCTCTCTCTCTCTCTCTCTCTCTCCTCTCTCTCCTCTCTCTCTCTCTCTCTCTCTCTCTCTCTCTCTCTCTCAGGGGAGAGCTAATAGACATTCAAAATTCTTAAATGAATAAACGTATTGCTGATGTAGAAAAATAAGGGAAAGGAAAGATTCTCTCTCTCCTCTCTCTCTCTCTCTCTCTCCTCTCTCTCTCCTCTCTCTCCTCTCTCCTCTCTCTCTCAGGGGGAGAGCTAATAGACATTCAAAATTCATAAATGACTAATGTATTGCTGATGTAAGAAAAATAATGAGAGAAAGATCCTCTCTCTCTCTCTCTCTCTCTCTCCTCTCCTCTCCTCTCTCTCTCTCTCTCTCTCTCTCTCCTCTCTCTCTCTCTCTCGAGGGGAGAGCTAATAGACATTCAAAATTCTTAAATGAATAACGTATTGCTGATGTAAGAAAAATAAGGAGACAAAGATTCTCTCTCTCTCTCTTCTCTCTCTCTCTCTCCTCTCTCTCTCTCTCTCTCTCTCTCTCTCTCTCTCTCTCTCTCTCTCTCAGGGGAGAGCTAATAGACATTCAAATTCTTAAATGAATAACGTATTGCTGATGTAAGAAAAAATAAGGAGAGAAAGACTCTCTCTCTCTCTCTCTCCTCTCTCTCTCTCTCTCTCTCTCTCTCTCTCTCTCTCTCTCTCACTCTCTCTCTCTCTCTCTCTCAGGGGAGAGGCTAATAGACATTCAAAATTCTTGAAGGAATAACAAATGTAGACTACAACAACCTCTTCACGCTTAGCTCAAATCAGTCCTGAGGGGTAACGGATACAAACTGGAATTGAAAAGATACAACACACTCAATGTGGTCATTTCTTTACATACAAAATAGCAAATACATAGAACAGATTTCCAACGGATGTAGTGAACAGCAAGACGGTAAACCAATTCAAGAATACGTTAGACAATATCATAAAAACTCTAAATATTTAAACTAATTTGCTCTATCCAAGAGAAATTGGAGTCTCCGCGGATGGATTAAAAAGTCTTTGAGACATCCAAAATATCTCTCTCTCTCTCTCATCTCTCTCTCTCATCTCTCTCTCTCTCTCCTCTCTCTCTCTCTCTCTCTCTCTCTCACGGAATTGCAGCGGATGCAGTAAACAGTAATACGGTAAAACGACTAAAAAAGTCTTTGAGACATCCAAAATCCTTAAAACTCTCTCTCTCTCTCTCTCTCTCTCTCTCTCTCTCTCTCATCTCTCTCTCCTCTCTCTCTCTCTCTCTCTCGTACAAACATATCGAGATCCAAGAGCACTACCTACGAGGAGAGATTGTGGCATATGCAAGTACTTTTGAGGATGGCGTTGCGAGCCTTATACCTTTCTCAAACCGTGTTTTAAACTCTCTCAATCGGAAATTTGAATTTACGTGCTTATTTCTCGAAATTAGCTTGTCTTTCCTAGAGTCAATTTAGAACGTAGGCTTATTTGAAGTCTGTGTGACAACCATGTACGAACTTGGGGATTTAAGGTTAGGGGTAATTCGAGAAACCTTTTGTTCGCCCTTGACCTTGACCTTTGACCTAGGACTTTCAAAATCGAATCACGTGTACGTCCTGACATAAAAATTACTCCCTGAAAGTTTCACTACTTTAGATTAAAATTATGGCCAGGAAAGTAGTTCACAAACAAACGGACAAACAGGGGCGAAAACATAACGTCGTGCCAACTTCGTTGGCGGGAGTAAATATTCACGATTATATAAACAGTTAGTTGTATTTTCACAACAGTTATTATTAATGGTAAGGAGTTATTCACAACTATGAAATTTCGAAACATAATTGTATATATGAGAGAGAGAGAGAGAGAGAGAGAGAGAGAGGAGAGAGAGAGAGAGAGAGAGAGAGAGAGAGAGAGAGAGACAGAGAGACAGAGAGAGAGAGAGAAAGAGGTCAAAACCTATTGATATAAATAATTTTTGAAAAACTTCTTTTTATACATTTTTCATACCAAAAAGTTCAACTGTCCCCTCAACTTTTTCAACGACTCACAATCTATGAAATATTAAGTCTTTTTAAGAAATTTCATATATCATTTAACTTTGTTATTTAGAAAGATTTTAATTATGTTTTCAGCAAATATCTAACATTCCAGAAGCGCAAATTCCAGATTCCTAAGGTTTTCCTAAGTACGGGGTTCCTGGAATACTAGGAACCCGGAGACATGGGCCCTGTTTATTGGGTAGGCCTGATTGTTTTATCCTAAATGCCAGATTCTGTTGTAAGAATCCCAAAATGAGCTATAGGAATAGTGTTTTTTTTTTCTTTTTGAACACTTAAAAAATATAATGTTTTGAAAGCCAGGGTAATTTATGACTGTTACTTATCACAGTATTATGAGTACATTATAGTTTCCTGCTCTTATATATATATATATATATATATATATATATATATATATATTCAAGTAAGCCATATATATTTTTTGATACATTAATGTCTGGATTCTCTTAACGACCTCGGGATCAGAGACCCAGGCGAAATTACACAAAGACAAGAGCTTGTGACGGGCCAGAAATCGAACAAGATCTTGTCTTTGTGTGATTTCGCCTGGGGCTCTGATCCCGAGGTCGTTAAGAGAATCCAGACATTAATGTATCAAAAATATATATGGCTTATTTGAATATGAAAAACACGTCTAAATGTGCAAAATTTATCATATACTGTATATATATATATGTATATTTATATATATAAATATACATATATATATGTATATATATGTGTATATATATATTTATGTATATACTGTATATAGGTTTATTTGTGTATATTTGTGTATATGGATATGGATATATATGTATATATATATATATGTATAT
The DNA here is from genome assembly GCF_036898095.1 of Palaemon carinicauda. Taxonomy (NCBI): domain Eukaryota; kingdom Metazoa; phylum Arthropoda; class Malacostraca; order Decapoda; family Palaemonidae; genus Palaemon; species Palaemon carinicauda. The sequence goes on from NC_090741.1 coordinate 56,535,509, forward strand.
ATATATATATATATATATATATATATATATATCTATATATATATATATGTACATATATATATGTACATATATATATATATGCATATATATATATATATATATATATATATATAGATAGATAGATAGATAGATTCATACATATATTTATGTGGAAAAGATATCCATACACTATAAATATATATATATATATATATATATATATATATATATATATAGGCCAAGATGAATAAAATCCTATTCAGTTTTAAAAAGTCCAAATCAACAGCTACCGTCGAACATTTTATTTACCTCTTCCGTGAAAAAAAAATGTTTAAATGTAATTAGTTCATTTTTGAGGACCCCTATGAGGTCAATTACTTAATTGACACTACAATAATTAATCAAGCTAATTAGTCCCGCGGGGAATTGCTCAAAGAAAATTAATTTAATTGCTGTCACAGTGTCAATTAACATTATTATATTATTACAACGCCACTGATGACTGAGAGGCGAGGTGGATGCAACTAAACTGTATTAAACAATCATTGAGTTTTTGTACAGTGACTTCCGAGGAAGAACGGCGTAAAAATTCAAATATGATAAAGCTTGTGCTTAACATGATATCAATTAACATTAACATTATTAACTGAGAGGCGAGGTGGATACATCTGAACTTTATTAAACAGTCATTGAGTTTTTATGCAGTGACTTCCGAGGAAGAACGGCGTAAAAATACAAATATGATAAAGCTTGTGCTTAGCATGATATCAATTAACATTAACATTAACATTATTAGCTGAGAGGCGAGGTGGATGCAACTAAACTGTATTAAATAATCATTGAGTTTTTGTACAGTGACTTCCGAGGAAGAACGGCGTAAAAATTCAAATATAATAAAGCTTATGCTTAGCATGATAATAACAATTTGTCTATCAACAGCGCAGGGAAGAGCGAGTGATAAGATTAGCAAATCAAAACTGTTATTATTATTATTATTATTATTATTATTATTATTATTATCATTATTATTATTATTATTATTATTATTATTATTATTATTATTATTACATGCTAAATATTTAGCCCCGTGAACGAAGAGGTGTTTGGTAATTTCAGTGTTGTCAGGTGTATGAGGGAAGATGAGAATCTGTAAAGAATAAGCCAGACTATTCGGTGTATGTGTAGCCAAGGAAACAATGAGCCGTAAGAAGAGAGAGGGATCCAATGCATTACTGTTTTGGTCAGTCAAAGGATCCAATAACTCTCTAGCGGTAGCATATCAACAGGTGGTTGGTGCCCTGGCCAACCTACTATGTTACAGTGTAAGTGTGTGTATGAAATACGTGCTGTACACCACCATTATTCTACGGTCTTACTTTTCTTAAAATGAGAGAATTAACTATCTGTTAAGTCTTTTAATGAAGCTTTGTTAAGCTGAAATGGAAAAATTAACCTATAACCGTAGGTCGTTCAATCTAGTCTATTTTGAATAGGTATTCATCACGGACATTACATCATCATCATCATCATCACCTCCTCCAACGCCTATTGACGCAAAGGGCCTCGGTTAGATTTCGCCAGTCGTCTCTAATTTGAGCTTCTAAATCAATAATTGGGAGAGCCTATAGTAGCCTGCTGAGTCATCATCAGCCATTGCCTGACCATCCCTGGTCTTAGCTTGATAGAGAGGGGCTTGGGTGATGATCATAAGCATATATAATCAGTCTCTAGGGCATTGTCCTGCTCGATAGGGCAATGTCACTGTCTCTTGCCTCTGCTATTCATGAGGAGCCTTTAAACCCTTTAAACATTGTCATGTTTCTATCAACACTTCAATCTATTTCTACATGAAAAAATGTCATTTCCAAAAAATAAAAATTCTAT
>NC_090741.1:56542371-56547371 GCF_036898095.1 Palaemon carinicauda
TTTATCATTAGAAGACTGCCAAGACTATGATTTTGTTAAGACTTCTATCCTAAATGCTTACACTATTACACCTGAGGGCTATAGACAAAATTTCCGTAATTTAATTAAAACTCCATCTCAGACTTATGTTGAATTTGCTACAGAGAAGTTACGGTATTTTCATAAATGGCTGTTCTCGAGTAATGTCACCACTTTCGATCAGTTAGTTAACTTATTAGTATATGAAGAGTTCAAAAGGAAAATCCCTCTGAATGTTAAGCTCCACCTAGAAGATAGAGGTGAAACCTTATTGAAAGAGGCAGCAAATTGTGCTGATGTATATTCCTTGGTACACAAAGGTAATCCTAAGTCTGATAAAAGGACAGTTCCTGTAAAACCTGCCTCATCTGTAGTTTCAGAGACTCAGGATGGGAATAGTAGTAGTGATAAATACCAAACTAAAATAATATGCAGTTTTTGTAAGAAATCTGGTCATCACATTACTGAATGCTGGAGTCCCCACTGTAAACACTCTAAATATTATGACCCTAATAAAGCTTCCAAAACTTCAGTAAAATCTCAGCTCCCATTTAATAAGCCCACATCTAACGTAGCTGCTCACCCTCCTTGCATAGATGTTTTTGAAGATTTCAAAATGACAGGCACAGTAACTCTAAATAATGTAGAATATCCTGTCAACATTCTAAGAGACACCGGTTCTGCTCAAAGTATAATGCTTAATACAGTAATCCCTAACTTAGAGAAATTCTTTCTAAATGAAAAGGTAGTAATTTGTGATCTCTCTTCAATTTCCACCATTCCCCTCACAGAATTGTATCTTAAGTCTCCACTTGTATCCGGAAAAATAAAAGTAGGGGTAACACAAAATTTACCGGTCCCTGGAATTAACTTTTTACTAGGAAATGATATTGCTGGGAAACTTACTGTTCCATGTCCAGTTGTAGTAGATCATCCTTTGGAAAATAACCCTACTATAAATATTGAATCCTCTCAGCCTGATCTTTTCCCTGTTTGTGTAACCACTAGGTCAAAGTCTCGTCAGACTAGAATTAAATCTGTGCCTTTACCTAACATTAAAGAAATAAAGATGTCAAAGGATTCCTTAATTGCAGCACAGAAGTCTGACCCTACTTTGACCCAATGTTGGTCAGAGGTAGCTTCCCACATTACAAAAGTTAAAGAAAAGCCAGGATTTTACCTTCATGAAGGCATTCTCATGAGATTATTTAGACCTAGCCACTTAGCTCAAGAACAAGATTGGGCCGATGAATTTCAGATAGTAATTCCATCCTCTTTGAGAAGTGAAATTGTTTCTTTGGCTCATGATGGTCTCAATGGACATTTAGGTATAAAGAAAACTTATCAAAAGCTCCAAATACATTACTTTTGGCCAGGAATGAAGAAAAGTGTTACAGAATATATAAAATCTTGTCACATTTGCCAAGTTATAGGTAAACCCAATCAATCTATTCCTCCTGCTCCGCTCATTCCTATCCCTGTATTAGAGGAACCCTTTGAGAAAATACTAATAGATTGTGTTGGTCCACTTCCTTCCACTCGCAAAGGGAATAAATACATCCTTACTATCATGTGTACATCAACCAGATTTCCTATAGCTATACCTCTCAAGAACATTTCTGCTAAGAATATAGCTACTAACTTGATACACACCTTCTCAAATTTTGGTATTCCCAAGGTTTTGCAATCTGACCAAGGAACTAATTTCACTTCGGATCTTTTTAGAGAGGTACTAAAAGAATTAAGTGTGCTTACTGTAAACTCTTCTGTATACCACCCTGAGTCTCAAGGAGCTTTAGAGAGATTCCACCAAACCCTTAAATCCATGCTGAAACGTTACTGTTTAGAAAGTTCAAACGATTGGGATGAAGGTCTTGACTTTTTATTATTTGCAGTTAGAGAATGTAAGCAAGAATCTTTGGGATTTTCTCCCTTTGAGTTGCTGTTTGGTAGAGAGATCAGGGGTCCCTTAAAAATTGTAAAAGATCATTTGCTAGCCAGTGACTTTGATTCAGAATCCTCAAAGGTTAATGTGCAGACATATATGAACAACTTGAAAGAGAGGTTATCTAAAGTAAGAAAATTAGCTAAAGAATACTTAAAGGAGAGTCAAGCATCTATGAAAGCTCACTTTGATAAATCCGCTAAAGTCAGACAGTTTCAGCCTGGAGATGAGGTGTTAGTTTTAATGCCTATACCAGGATCTCCTCTTTCACCTAAATATCAAGGTCCTTATACCGTAATTGATGATTTAAAGTCAAATAACTATTTAATCTCTACTCCAGATAAACGGAAAAAGACTCAGAAATATCACATAAATTTATTAAAAGAATATTTAAAGAGAACATCGGATGAGGCTGGTTCAAAAATTAATTTATGTATAACCAATTCTGACAAACCAATTGAAGCGTCTGATGAATATATACCGAACCCTATTACGACCAACAGTAATATTATAGAAGATCTGGAAGGATCTCTAACACATTTATCAGAGTCTCAGCTTAGGGACTTGGCCAACCTATTTAAACAATTTCCTAATGTGTTGAGTGATGCCGTAGGGAAATGTAATTTGATAGAACATAATATCCGTCTAAAATTTGGTTCTCTCCCTGTCAAACAGCCACCGTATCGTCTGAGTCCAGAAAGGAGGAAAGTCATGCGAGATGAAGTAAACTTTCTGCTCGAACATGGCCTAGCAGAACACAGCTGTAGTCCATGGGCTTCGCCTTGTCTACTCGCCCCAAAACCTGGAGGACGTTTCAGACTTTGCACAGACTACAGGAAACTTAATGATTTAACTATCCCTGACTCTTACCCTTTGCCTCTAATTGATACTATAATAGATTCTGTTGGCCAAGCTAAGTTTGTATCTAAAATAGATTTACAAAAAGGTTACTATCAAATTCCCCTCACTGAAAACTCTAAGGAAATATCAGCTTTTATAACCCCTGATGGTCTATTTCAATATACCCGTATGCCTTTTGGTCTTAATTCTGCCCCAGCAACCTTTCAAAGGCTTATGAACTTCATTACTAGGGATTTAGAAGGGAATTATGTGTACTTAGACGATATTTTGATAATTTCAGAAACATGGAACAATCACCTGCAACGTCTATCAAATCTACTGCAACGCCTGGATGAAAGTGGTCTCACCATAAACTTGCTCAAATCTTCCTTCGGCCAGGGTACGGTGACTTACCTCGGACATGTGGTGGGTCAAGGTCAAACTCGGCCTAAGGAAGCGAATATAGAAGCCATTCTCAATTTCCCTCGTCCAACGACTAGAAGGGAAATACAGCGCTTCCTGGGTATGTGTGGCTTTTATCGCCGTTTCTGCCCTAACTTCTCTGCAGTAGCTGCCCCACTTACGACCCTCACTAGCTCAAACGTACTGTTCAAGTGGACAGATGAGTGTGAGAAAGCCTTCCATCAGCTAAAGGCATTTCTCTCCAGTAACCCAGTTCTCTGTACACCTAGTATGGATAAACCTTTCCTGCTCTACATAGATGCCAGCGATCAAGGAGTGGGTGCAGTCCTTATGCAACGTGATGTCAACTTTGATACCCTCCATCCTGTGTGCTACTATTCAGCTAAGTTGAAAAAACATCAGAAATCATATAGTGTGATAGAAAAGGAATGTCTCGCATTGATGCTTGCCCTGCAAAAGTTTGCCTGTTATATTCAAGATCAAAGGTATCCTCTTGAAATATATACGGATCACAACCCGCTTCGGTTCCTTCAGAAGATGAAAAATCATAACCAAAGATTAATGAGATGGTCTTTAATGCTTCAGCCTTACCAACTTATCATTAACCACGTGAAAGGAACAGAGAACGTCATCGCAGACGCTTTATCAAGAGGACCCTCGACAAATGGGGGATCTTAACCTCTTCCACCTTACAGATGTACGAGGTCTCTAGGGGGGAGGTCTCATGACTCCGACATGATAACAGTTTTAACGCTCTTCAACTACCGCTTACGTTGCCGGCCTGGTTACGATTTTTAACAATCGTAGTTTCTTCACCTCGTCGCTCGACTTACTCTACTTGTGATTGGCTGAAGTACCCGTCACGCCACCGTAGTTCCTTCATCGAAGGTTATGTTTGTTACCCAAGTTTTTCATATCTTTAGTTCTGTTCTTGCCTTTGTACTCGGCTGAGGATCAACTTTTGTACTTCACGGACTTATACATCTGCACCTGCCTCTTGAGTATATTTTGTAATATGTTATTTGTTTGAGTGTTGGATTTATTTATGACTTTGTTATAATTATTTACGAGTGTTGATTTTATAATTATTTACGAGTGTTGATTTTCTCATGTATTTGTGGGTATACGGATATTCACACACCATTCCTCATGTTTCTGATTTGTGTTACGTTAGTGTTTTGCTCTTTTTGTGTTACGTTAGTGTTTTGCTTTAAGTTTAATTTTTCTTAGGTTATAAATAAATTTGTTTTAATTAGTCAACAAATTAAGTTTTGAGTATTCGGCTTGAGAATTATGTTCTATAAGTATTATTTAAATTATAATATAATAAATCTTTATGATGTTTGCAAGCCTTTAGTTACTTTTTCCTTTAATGTTCCATTTTGACATTGCACATTTTGGGGCTGCCTCTAATATTACGACATCAGGTCTCATCGGTAATTAGGGCTTGTAACAATATATATAAATATATATATATATATATATATATATATATATATATGTGTGTGTGTGTGTGTGCGTGTATATATATATATATATACTGTATATAAACATACAGTATATACTTGAAATATTCTCGTGCGTATTTTACAGAGAGAGAGAGAGAGAGAGAGAGAGAGAGAGAGAGAGAGAGAGAGAGAATTTATATCTGTATATATAATTATGTATACCTACGCATGCATTACTAACACTGAGGAAAGGGTCAACGAACTTACCTTATAACTGGATGCATATGTCCTTCTAACCCCCAAAGGTCCATATAAAACAAAATCCA
>NC_090741.1:56561763-56564263 GCF_036898095.1 Palaemon carinicauda
CAGTAATAGCGTCAAAACAGTTGGAAAAGCAATATGCTATAAGCCCAAGGGCTCCAATAGGGAAAAATTTTGCTTCTGCCATTCATGAGCGGCCTTTAAAGCCTTTAAAGGACGCTATATCACGGAGTCTGTCAAATTGTCATTGAAAAAGCAATATGCTATAAGCCCAAGGGCTCCAATAGGGAAAAATTTTGCTTCTGCCATTCATGAGCGGCCTTTAAAGCCTTTAAAGGACGCTATATCACGGAGTCTGTCAAATTGTCATTGGAAAAGCAATATGCTATAAGCCCAAGGGCTCCAATAGGGAAAAATATTGATTCTGCCATTCGTGAGCGGCCTTTAAAGCCTTTAAAGGACGCTATATCACGGAGTCTGTCAAATTGTCATTGGAAAAGCAATATGCTATAAGCCCAAGGGCTCCAATAGGGAAAAATATTGATTCTGCCATTCGTGAGCGGCCTTTAAAGCCTTTAAAGGACGCTATATCACGGAGTCTGTCAAATTGTCATTGGAAAAGCAATATGCTATAAGCCCAAGGGCTCCAATAGCGAAAACTATTGCTTCTGCCATTCACGGGCGGCCTTTAAAGCCTTTAAAGGACGCTATATGACGGAATCTGTCAAATTGTCATTGGAAAAGCAATATGCTATAAGCCCAAGGGCTCCAATAGCGAAAAATATTGCTTCTGCCATTCACGGGCGGCCTTTAAAGCCTTTAAAGGACGCTATATGACGGAGTCTGTCAAATTGTCATTGGAAAAGCAATATGCTATAAGCCCAAGGGCTCCAATAGCGAAAAATATTGCTTCTGCCATTCACGGGCGGCCTTTAAAGCCTTTAAAGGACGCTATATGACGGAGTCTGTCAAATTGTCATTGGAAAAGCAATATGCTATAAGCCCAAGGGCTCCAATAGCGAAAAATATTGCTTCTGCCATTCACGAGCGGCCTTTAAAGCCTTTAAAGGACGCTATATCACGGAGTCTGTCAAATTGTCATTGGAAAAGCAATGTGCTATAAGCCCAAGGTCTCCAATAGCGAAAAATATTGATTCTGCCATTCACGAGCGGCCTTTAAAGCCTTTAAAAGCCTTCAAATTGTCATTATTTTTCATGAAAATGAATAATTATTTTTTCACTGAAGCTTTAATGTGATCTTTCGCCCTCCAATGAATAAATTTGCGTTTTGTGTACTCAAGGGGAAATTGCATTCTTGCCACAACATCTGAAGTGACTTTGACCCTGATGGATTAAGGGTTGCCAATCTTCGTGATCTGAATTTTTTGACTCGCTTCAACAGGGGACTTGAGAGAGAGAGAGAGAGAGAGAGAGAGAGAGAGAGAGAGTTAATAAAAAGAAATAAAAAATCTTCAGAACATTTAAAATAAAATATGTTTATATGTTTAATAATTTCCTGATCATGGCAGAGAGAGAGAGAGAGAGAGAGAGAGAGAGAGAGAGAGAGAGAGAGAGAGAGAGAGAGAGAGAGGGGGGGGGTTGATAGAAAGAAATAAAAAATCTTCAGAACATTTAAAATAAAATATATTTATATGTTTAATGATTTTCAGATCATGGCAGAGAGAGAGAGAGAGAGAGAGAGAGAGAGAGAGAGAGAGAGAGAGAGAGAGAGAGAGAGAGCATTTAAAATAAAATATATTTATATGTTTAATAATTTTCAGATCATGGCAGAGAGAGAGAGAGAGAGAGAGAGAGAGAGGGGGGGGGGGGCATCTTGTTTTGAGAAAAACATGTCTGATGATGAGTCAGGCGAAAGGAGACAGAAAATGCAAACAAAAAAGTGGTTGATTTGATCCGTTGTGTTTTTTAAGACTCTTTCTCTGCTTCTAATAATTTTTGATATATACCGAGAGTTTGATTTTATCAACAATTCCTTAAAAAAAATCGAAATATAGAATGCCATAGATTTATAAAGGATAACTAAAAAAATCATATATTTTCATTACATACTCTATGTATGTATACTCTTCGCACTCCTCAAGCGAAACTATACTGAATTTATTTTAATGAGGCGCATTTGCACCGACTCGCAGCGGTGCCCTTTTAGTTCGGAAAAGTTTCCTGATCGCTGATTGGTTAGAATTATCTTGTCCAACCAATCAGCGATCAGGAAACTTTTCCCGAGCTAAAAGGTCACCCCTGCGAGTCGGTGCAAATATGCATCACTAAAAAGATTGACTATAGTTCACCAAACTTTCAACTGGGCTCCACAAGGCACTAGAAGAGTTGGAAGACCCAGACCTACATGGTTGAGAACTATGAAGCTTAAAATAGGAGAGGACGATTGGAGAAATATTGATCTAAAAGCTCAAGATAGAGATAACTTTGCGTCAATAGGCGTAAGAGATGATGATGATGATGATGTATAAAATGCTATCAAATGAAATGCTATGAACAATTCACTATTTGTAAATATATGCATCTATATACTATCTTCATTCATAAAAATCCTATTTTAATAGTGAATGGCTACGTCCAAATAATA
>NC_090741.1:56574263-56586601 GCF_036898095.1 Palaemon carinicauda
TGTATATATATATATATATATATATATGTGTGTGTGTGTGTGTGTGTGTTTGTGTGTGTGTATTTTAGTGTATGTGTGTACTTGTAGATATATATATATATATATATATATACATACATACATACATACATACATACATACATACATACATACATATTCCAAAGTACACACAATCACACACACATATGTGCGTGGGTGTGTGTTTGTGTAAATACACAAATAATTCCAGTCATATTGGGCCCATGTTTATATAGTAATATTAAAGTGTACCGTTATCTGAATTACAAAAATATATCAGAAATATATTTCTCTCTTCAAGAACTATATCTTTTTGCATTCCAAACCACGTAAAAGTCGTAAATTTTAAGTATTTGTCTGCGAGAGTCATAAATTTGATACTTCCTATTCGGTATTTTCATAGAATTTCGCTTAAAATTATCTTTCGTCACAGTTTTGCTGAAGTTTCATCTGAATTTATGGAATACCAGAAATGTTGACTGGGCCTGAAAGAATTTTAGTTAAACTCTGTGGACTTTCTATCCTGTTCGTAATACTATGCAGGCAGTTAATTCTAATAGCCAGGCCTTCTCCATCATGAGGCTCAATACTACACAGAATTCTAGAAGTTTTATTCCAGCTGTTACCAAGTTGTGGAATGATCTTCCAAATCGGGTAGTTGAATCAGTAGAGCTTCAAAAGTTCAAAGTTGGAGCAAATATTTTTATGTTGACCAGGCTGACATGAGTCTTTTTATAGTTTATATACGACATGTCTGTTTTTTATGTTAATAGTTTATATAGGACATATCTGTTTTGACGCTGTTACTGTTTTTAGAATGATATGAAGAGAATAAGAAGAAGTTTTGGAAAGAAGTGAAGAGAGTAAGGAAGGCTGCCGCAAGAATTGAAGAGACAGTGAAAGATGGAAATGGAAGGTTGTTAAAAAGAGAGGAGGCAAGGAAAAGGTGGGCGGAATATTTTGAAACTTTGCTGAATGTTGAGGATAATAGGGAGGCAGATATAATTGCTGTTCCAGGTGTTGAGGTGCCAGTGATGGGAGATGAGAATGAGAGAGAGATTACAATAGAGGAAGTGAGGAGAGCACTAGATGAAACGAGAGTAGGAAAAGCATCTGGTATGGATGGTGTGAAAGCTGAGATGTTGAAGGAAGGGGGTGTGACTGTACTTGAATGGTTGGTGAGATTGTTTAATATGTGTTTTGTGTTGTCAATGGTACCAGTAGATTGGGTTTGTGCATGTATTGTACCACTATATAAGGGTAAGGGAGATGTGCATGAGTGTTGTAATTCAAGAGGTATTAGTTTGTTGAGTGTAGTTGGAAAAGTGTATGGTAGAGTATTGATTAATAGGATTAAGGATAAAACAGAGAATGCAGTCTTGGAAGTATAAGGTGGTTTTAGAAGAGGTAGGGGTTGTATGAATCAGATTTTTACAGTTAGGGAGATATGCGAGAAATATTTAGCAAAAGGTAAGGAGGTGTATGTTGCGTTTATGGATCTGGAGAAAGCATATGATAGAGTTGATAGGGAAGCAATGTGGAATGTGATGAGGTTAATTGGAGTTGGTGGAAGGTTGTTGCAAGCAGTGAAAAGTTTCTACAAAGGTAGTAAAGCATGTGTTAGAATAGGAAATGAAGTGAGCGATTGGTTTCCGGTGAGAGTGGGGCTGAGACAGGGATGTGTGATGTCGCCGTGGTTGTTTAACTTGTATGTTGATGGAGTGGTGAGAGAGGTGAATGCTCGAGTGCTTGGATGAGGTTTAAAACTGGTAGGCGAGAATGATCATGAATGGGAGGTAAATCAGTTGTTGTTTGCTGATGATACTGTACTGGTAGCAGACACAGAAGAGAAGCTTGACCGACTAGTGACAGAATTTGGAAGGGTGTGTGAAAGAAGGAAGTTGAGAGTTAATGTGGGTAAGAGTAAGGTTATGAAATGTACGAGAAGGGAAGGTGGTGCAAGGTTGAATGTCATGTTGAATGGAGAGTTACTTGAGGAGGTGGATCAGTTTATGTACTTGGGGTCTGTTGTTGCAGCAAATGGTGGAGTGGAAGCAGAGGTACGTCAGAGAGTGAATGAAGGTTGCAAAGTGTTGGGGGCAGTTAAGGGAGTAGTAAAAAATAAAGGGTTGGGCATGAATGTAAAGAGAGTTCTATATGAGAAAGTGATTGTACCAACTGTGATGTATGGATCGGAGTTGTGGGGAATGAAAGTGATGGAGAGACAAAAATTGAATGTGTTTGAGATGAAGTGTCTAAGGAGTATGGCTGGTGTATCTCGAGTAGATAGGGTTAGGAACAAAGTGGTGAGGGTGTGAACGGGTGTAAGAAATGAGTTAACGGCTAGAGTGGATATGAATGTGTTGAGGTGGTTTGGCCATGTTGAGAGAATGGAAAATGGCTGTCTGCTAAAGAAGGTGATGAATGCAAGAGTTGATGGGAGAAGTACAAGAGGAAGGCCAAGGTTTGGGTGGATGGATGGTGTGAAGAAAGCTCTGGGTGATAGGAGGATAGATGTGAGAGAGGCAAGAGAGCGTGCTAGAAATAGGAATGAATGGCGAGCGATTGTGACGCAGTTCCGGTAGGTCCTGCTGCTTCCTCCGGTGCCTTAGATGACCGCGGAGGTAGCAGCAGTAGGGGATTCAGCATTATGAAGCTTCATCTGTGGTGGATAATGTGGGAGGGTGGGCTGTGGCACCCTAGCAGTACCAGCTGAACTCGGCTGAGTCCCTGGTTAGGCTGGAGGAACGTAGATAGTAGAGGTCCCCTATTTGTTTTGTTTCATTGTTGATGTCGGCTACCCCCCAAAATTGGGGGAAGTGCCTTTGGTATATGTAGGTATGTATGTATCATTTATTTATTTCCTTATTTCCTTTCCTCACTGGGCTATTTTTCCCTGTTGGAGCCCTTGGGCTTATAGCATCTTGCTTTTCCAACTAGGGTTGTAGCTTGGCTAGTTATAATAATAATAATAATAATAATAATAATAATAATAATAATAATAACTCAAAACTAAAACTATTTTCTTTTATATGAAATTATCTTTGGCACTGATTGTTTCTTGATATTTTCACTAACTCGCTCTATTACAATATATATTTTCTTCTTTTATCTCCATTTGATTCAATTACTCTCTTCCATATTATTAGCCTATATATTATAGTCCAGCTACTAAGAGTTCAGGCTTGAGAGTGATTTGGGCTCTTGCCATATTTTCTTACAGGCTATCACTGGTAATCTTGTAGATGTGGCATTTTATTTGCTATCGACATGGGTTGTTGCCATATTTTCTTACCCCACTTTCATTATTCTCTATGGAAAAGGATGGTAATCTTGTAGATGTGGCATTTTATTTGCTATCGACATGGGTTTGATGCCATATTTCCTTACCCCACTTTCATTATTCTCTATGGAAAAGGATGGTAATCTTGTAGATGTGGCATTTTAAATGCTATTTACATGTCCTGTTGCCATATTTCCTTACCCCCTTTCATTACTCTCTATGGAAAAGGATGGTAATCTTGTAGATGTGGCATTTTAAATGCTATTTACATGTCCTGTTGCCATATTTCCTTACCCCCTTTCATTACTCTCTATGGAAAAGGATGGTAATCTTGTAGATGTGGCATTTTAAATGCTATTTACATGCCCTGTTGCCATATTTCCTTACCCCCTTTCATTACTCTCTATGGAAAAGGATGGTAATCTTGTAGATGTGACATTTTAAATGCTATTTACATGTCCTGTTGCCATATTTCCTTACCCCCTTTCATTACTCTCTATGGAAAAGGGTGGTAATCTGGTAGATTTGGCATTTTAAATGCTATTTACATGTCCTGTTGCCATATTTCCTTACCCCCTTTCATTACTCTCTATGGAAAAGGATGGTAATCTTGTAGATGTGGCATTTTAAATGCTATTTACATGTCCTGTTGCCATATTTCCTTACCCCCTTTCATTACTCTCTATGGAAAAGGATGGTAATCTTGTAGATGTGACATTTTAAATGCTATTTACATGGCCTGTTGCCATATTTCCTTACCCCCTTTCATTACTCTCTATGGAAAAGGGTGGTAATCTGGTAGATTTGGCATTTTAAGTGCTATTGACATGACCTGTTGCCATATTTCCTTATCCCCTTTCATTATTCTTTATGGAAAAGGATATTAATCTGGTAGATGTGGCATTTTAAGCATTGTTGCCATATCTTGTATATCAAGCGGTCTTGGATCATAAAGGTAAGTGTATTAGCAACACTCCCTCTATTTCGTAACACAGAAGTAGAATGTAAAGAACATATCATGTCTAAAATCAGCTTTACAATAGAAGGCTCTAAAATATAAAGCTCAACACGACGCTTCCTTTGTTTTCAAGGTCGGGAAACCTTATCTAGAATTGGAGAGAGGAGATGTAAATGAGTTAAACAACCACTCCCGAGTTAAGATTGTAGACTGAATGGGGGAATGAGAAACGTGGCAATGCCGCTAATCATAGTTAAGTCCCAAGAATGAGTGAAACAGAAGATTTGATTAGAGGGTGCTGTCATTATCGTTATCACTACTACTACTACTACTACTACTACTACTACTACTACTACTACTACTACTACTACTACTATTGTTTACAAATAAACAGCCTTTCGTTTCAGTATTATGTAGTATTTAGTTTTACATTTACTAGCAATTGTGACCTAAAAATTTATCATGCAAACAAATGAACTAAATGAAAATAATTAATAAATAAAGATTCCTAAAAAGAGGAACTATAAACCTGTTTTTCTTGAGGCTCTTGTATTGGGAAGACCTGGTTTAATTTCTTAGATTGATGGGGGGTTGGGGGTAGTATTCCCCTGGAGTGGGGGGGGGGGGGTAATTCCCCCTGGCGGTGGGTAGTATTCCCCCTGGGGTGGGTGGATTAGGTGAAGTTGATTTTATAGTTAAAGTTAATCATTTGTTATTTCATATATATTATTTATAATACCTATAGACATAAGCATAATAGATAGGGTTTGGAGAGGTAATTATACACACACACACACACACACACACATATATATATATATATATATATACGGGTCCCTAGAGATTTTAAAAGAAACAGTTAGGTTCTGTAAACCTTATGTTCACAGGTTTTTTTCTTGTTTTTTTCTTTTTTTTTGCATAATATTGACGTGCAAACCTTATCTCTCTTTCAGTGAATAAGTATTATCTCTTCACTTATTGTATTACTTAATAATACGTTTAACCAAACTTTTTCATATAAGTATTTCCTTCTTCTCTTTTGAAATGGAAACATAATCAAATGAGCGACACTCTGAAGCAAGTTAACTCGATGGACTAAACTTTGGTTAAACTAATTACATGAAACGAGAGAGAGAGAGAGAGAGAGAGAGAGAGAGAGAGAGATGTGGTTTAATGTAATTAGCTTAGGAAAGAGAGAGAGAGAGAGAGAGAGAGAGAGAGAGAGAGAGACGTGGTTTCATGTAATTAGCTTAGGAGGGAGAGAGAGAGAGAGAGAGAGAGAGAGACGTGGTTTCATGTAATTAGCTTAGGAGGGAGGGAGAGAGAGAGAGAGAGAGAGAGAGAGAGACGTGGTTTCATGTAATTAGCTTAGGAGAGAGTGAGAGAGACGTGGTTTCATGTAATTAGCTTAGGAAAGAGAGAGAGAGAGAGAGAGAGAGAGAGACGTGGTTTCATGTAATTAGCTTAGGAAAGAGAGAGAGAGAGAGAGAGAGAGAGAGAGAGCCGTGGTTTCATGTAATTAGTTTAGGAGAGAGAGAGAGAGAGAGAGAGAGAGAGAGAGAGAGACATGAGGCATTCAAAATTCTTAAAGGAATACCAAATGTAGATTACAGCAATCTATTCACGCTTAGCACAAATCAATCCAGAAGTAACGGATGCAAACTGGAATTGAAGAGATACAACACCAATCAAAGTGGCAACTTCTTTACGTAACAAAATAGAAAATACTTGGAATAGACTTCCAGAGGATGTAGTAAACAGTAACACGATAAACGAGTTCAAGAATAAGTTAGACAAGATCATAAGAACTCTCTAAATGCTTAAACTAAATCGCTCTACCAAAGAGCAAAGGGAGTCTCCACGGATGGACTAGAAAGTCTTCGAGGAATCCAAAATCCTTGTAACTCTCTCTCTCTCTCTCTCTCTCTCTCTCTCTCTCTCTCTCTCTCTCTCTCTAAGAAAAATAAGTTAGACAAGATCATAAAAACTCTAAACAAACTAACTAGCTCTACCAAAAAGCAAATGGAGTCTCCACGGATGGACTAAAAAGTCTGAGGCATCCAAAATCCTTGAAAGTCTCTCTCTCTCTCTCTCTCTCTCTCTCTCTCTCTCTCTCTCTAAGAAAAGTAAGTTAGACAAGATCATAAAAACTCTAAACAAACTAACTAGCTCTACCAAAAAGCAAATGGAGTCTCCACGGATGGACTAAAAAGTCTGAGGCATCCAAAATCCTTGAAACTTTCTCTCTCTCTCTCTCTCTCTCTCTCTCTCTCTCTCTCTCTCTCTCACTTTAGTTTTACTAAGACAAATGGCCCCTTTTAACAGAATTTCGCGCCGAATCCCATAATGTCCAATCTTCGGTTGGAAAGTCCGGAGACATTATTCTTCGCGCTAAAGGAGATTAACATCACTGTGTCTTTTGGTGGATTTTTAGGACCCCAAAATTTGTCGTCTGTCTCTCTTGGACCATTTTACTCTTGGATAGATTGTTTCCTCTCGTTCTCCTCTTGCTTGCCTCTTGCTTACTCTTGTCTGTGTATCACTTTCCTCTTGATTTTACTCCTTACGTAGCTCCAGAAGTTTAGTGTAATTGCAAAAATATTAAGTATTATTATTATTATTATTATTGTTATTGTTGTTGTTGTTGTTGTTGTTGTTGTTGTTGTTGTTTAGTTTTCATTAATACTATAATCATTGTCGTATTTATAGATACCTTAAGTTTATTATTATTATTATTATTATTATTATTATTATTATTATTGTTGTTGTTGTTGTTGATGTTGTTGTTGTCGTTGTTGTTGTTTAATTTTCATTAATACTATAATCATTGTCATATTTATATTTACCTTAAGTTTATTATTATTATTATTGTTGTTGTTGTTGTTGTTGTTGTTTAATTTTCATTAATACTATAATCTTTGTCGTATTTATAGATACCTTAAGTTTATTGATTATTATTATTATTATTAGTAGTAGTAGTAGTAGTAGTAGTAGTAGTAGTAGTAGTAGTAGTAGTAGTAGCTAAGCTACAAACCTAATTGGAAAAGTAGGATGCTCTAAGCCCAAGGGCTCCAACAAGGAAAAATAGCCCAGTGAGGAAAGGAAATAATGAAATAGATAAACTATATGAGAAGTAATGAATAATTAATATAAAATATCTTAAGAACAGTAACAACATTAAAATAGATCTTTCATATATAAACCATAAAATGAGACTTATGTCAGCCTGTTCAACATAAGAACATTCCCCGCAAGTTTGAACTTTTGAAGTTCAACCTATTCAGCTACCTGATAAGGAAGATCATTCCACAAAGCTTATTGACGCATAAGCTCTTAGAAAATCCTGGAGAAACCCACCAGTTTCCTATAGTCGCCGCATAGATTCCAGGCAAAATAAGCTCCACCCCCTGGTGACGTGTTAGCCAATCACGTTACATCCCCTTACAAATTTCAAACTGTTAACGTGGGAGGCAACATGATTGGCGATGACGTCATCAGGAGGTGTGGCTTATTTCGCCCGGAATGTCTGCGGTAACTCTAGGTAGGTAGTACAGAAATAAAAAGTGCCATGTACAACAGAGAACAGAAGGAATGTACATTATTTTTCAGCCAGATCAAGTACAAATGCAGATCTAACTATAGGATTACGAGAAGATGAAGCCTGGTCTCTTCAAAACTTCAGAACATGATACACTGAAATAATTGACCCAAACACCAACACAACATAGGATTCTGGAGTTACATCAGGATGATAAAACTTAAGTAAAAGGTTTTATGGCAGAACTAAGTACCAGCTCAAAGAATGGCAGAGAAGTTCAAACTGAATTTGAAAGACCTTGACACAGGTATCATCTTCCAGTGCGCGTGCACATTCAAATTTTTTTCATCAAATGATATTCAAGTAGGTTCTTCACATTCAATTATAATGTGTATTAAAACATACTACAGCTTCCTCTACGTGCTAGTCTCTCTCTCTCTCTCTCTCTCTCTGAATATATATATGCATATATGTGTGTGTTTGTGTATATACAGTATATGTAGATGTGTATATATATATATATATATATGCATATATATATTATGTATGTATTTATATATATGTATATATATACATATTTATACACATATATATATGATGTATATACATATATATATATATATATATATGTATATATATATATATATATATATAGAGAGAGAGAGAGAGAGAGAGAGAGAGAGAGGTGGGAGATATGGATCCTACATGCTCACGAACAAATACAATACAACTAAACAGAATCGTATGCTCGTCTAGGAAAAAAAACAATAGAGAGAAATGACACATCATTCACCTGTCTGTCAATCAATCACTCTTTTCTCTGTAAAAAAAGATGAAACTACAGAGTTTGAAATAAGAGACATTTGTCATTCGTTCAGATCGAGCCAACCTTCTCCCTCCCCTCTCTCTCTCTCCCTCTCACCTCTCCCTCTCCCCTCTCCCTCTCCCTTGCACTCCAGGAAATTAGTCCTCGTCTTTGGCAATAATATCCCTCAGAAAAACATGTTAATGGAGTATAATATTCTTTTTTTTTTATCGTCTCTTCATGCAACGTATTATTGTGTATTTATTGTGTGTTGATTAAATTCTTATATTTTTATATTTTAATTCAAAATCTTTCTGAAAATAATTATAATTGTATAGACTGTATACTAAATAGCGTATAATTGTCATCTTCAAAGGTTATTATAAATTCCTCTTTTTGCTTTAATAGTGAATATCCAAATATAATTGATTAGGTGAATAATTCGTATGCATAATTCGTATATAAATAAATGAATATATATATATATATATATATATGTATATATATAAATATATATATATACATATATATATATATATATATAGATATATATATATATATATATATATCTATATATATATATATATACAGTGCGCTCGCAAATTTCAGCCTTCCGGTGTCACAGAAAGTCATTGGGGATGAGGTAGATGGCGTTACGCTAAAACTTATAAAGTTTGCTCCTAGAAATGAATCACTTTATAGTTGAATATTACAGATTAAATGAAGCTTAAAACCAAATAGTTATGTATCTTTATGAATCTTAAGATATTCCACCTATGCGAGTCGTCGAAGATATGGTTCAGGCTTCATTAGTCCAAAGATTTATTTTGGGGATGTGGTTAACGATAGTAAAAGATATGATAATTTTTTAGTAGGGAATATAAGGGATTTTGGTTCATATAATTTTTTTTTTTTTTAGATCTTAGGAACGTTTGTGGGCTGGACAAAAGTGACAAAAAATCCTTTCCTATTTATATGTTGTTTTAACTTCCATGGCTATTGAAAATCTGGCCATATATTACAAGGCTTTTAGGCTTAAATTAAAAAAAGGAACTATTGAAAGTTTTTTTCCTCTTTATCCTTATAAAAAGCTGAAAATATAGAGATGAAAAGAATATATTCATCTTAATATCCTCTATACTGTGTCCATGCATTTAAATTTTTTATTCTCATTTTTTGTCTGAGATTTTGGGTCATGACCAAAACATCTGGGTTAGACATTCTGGTTTGTGGTAGCCCATTGGAAGTTTCTCTGCCTAGCAATCATTGGACAGGGATTTGATACCCGCTCAAGCTTGTTAGTTTCTTATAGTGACTGCAACGTCACCATCCTTGTGAGCTGAGGATGGGGGTGTTTTGGAAGCCTTTGGGTCAACTTGCTGAGTCATCAGCAACTATTGTCTTGTCCTCCCTGGTTCTAACTTGGGTGGAGAAGGGCCTTGGGTCCTGATCATATGTATAAGTGGTCAGTGTCTAGGGCATTTCCCCTTTCCTTTGCCATTCATTAGCGACCTTTAAACTTTTAAACATGCATAAGTCTTTTTATAATTTATATATGAAGTATCTGATTTAATGTTGTTATTATTTTTAAGATATTTTATTTCAATTGTTCATTGCTTCTTAGGTCGTTTGTTTATTTCCTTATTTCCTTTCCTCATTGGGCTATTTTTCCCTGTTGGAGCTCTTGGGCTTATAGTTTCTTGCTTTTTTAACTACAATTGTATCTTAGCTAGTAATAATAATAATAATAATAATAATAATAATAATAATTATTATTATTATTATTATTATTATTATTATTATTATTATTATCATAGTAATAGTAATGATAATAATAATCAAAATAATAATAATAATAATAATAATAATAATGATAATAATAATGATAATAATAACATATATCGGAAACTGATATATATACGGTTATAATAATAATAATAATAATAATAATAATAATAATAATAATAATATATCGGACACTGATGTATATACCATGTGTTTGAGTTAAAAGTAGTTTGTCATAGTCATGTTAGTATATACATTACTTAAATCATTTTTCACAGATATTTGTTTATTACTTTACTTCCCTCTTCCCTTTACCACTTCTTTTCTTCCATCATTCTTTGTAACTTTTTTTCATTTCTTCATAGTGTAATTGTGGGGTCACCCCCACACTTCCCTGTTGAATGACATTGACATTGGGCATTAAATGGCTTCCCTGGCCCCAGCGTTTGACTATATAACCTAAATTCTATAAAAAGATATAATCATATAGAGTTACCCATTTTTTATAGGATGAAAGGGAGTCTCTTTTGCCAAAATATCCATCCATTAGTTTTCATTCAGCCTTTTTTTTCTTTTTTTTTTCTTTTTTTTCTTTTTTTTTTTTTGTATGGTCATATTTCTCTTCATTTACTGTATAGATAGCTGTAGAAGTTTTTACTTTCTTATGGAAGTGGACAAAAAAAAAATATTCTTCATTTTCATTCAGGCTTTTTTTTTTTTTTTTTTTTGTATGGTCATATTTCTCTTCATTTGTGGAGAGCTGTAGAACTTTTTATTTTCTTATGGAGGTGGACAAAAAAATATTCTTTGATGTCTAGGCTAATCGAGGATATAATAAGAAAAAAAGATATGTTTGAAAGAAAAGAAAAAAATACAAATAAACTATTTTCCGGGGTAGATTTGCAAACTCTTATCAAAATTAAAAAAAAAAATTTATATAAAAAAGAAATAGTGGAAAAGAACATTCCAAATCATACATGCCAAGGGGAATGAATATTATTCATTCCACTGTCTCAGAGTAGCTGTTAGGTACTGTTTAACCGAAAGGCGAGGTGAATGTAAGTGACTTTAGTCAACAAGATAACGAGCCTATATATAAACGGTTGAGGGCAAAAATGGCACAAAAACTCCAACAATGTGAACCATGCATTGGCAATCTTAAACAGTTTTTTTTGTATTATCAGTGAAGGAGATAGTGAGAGATAAGAAAAATCAATAGCATTTCAGTGTCTAAACGTGTATGAGACACGTTATTATTATTATTATTATTATTATTATTATTATTATTATTATTATTATTATTTGCTAAGCTACAATCCTAGTTGGAAAAGCAGGATGCTATAAATCCAGGGGCCCCAACAGGGAAAATAGCCCAGTGAGGAAAGGAAACAAGGAAAAATAAAATATCTTAAGAACAGTAACAACATTAAAATAAATATTTCGGTACACAGCCATCTATTTTTAGGAGAAGAAAGTCTTCTACTTGCAAGGAAATTCATAGATAATTTTGCAATTTGAAAAACGTTCAGTAATGGAGCTATTATGTCAAAAATACTCACGAGTTTTGATTGACTGATGGGAGGTTTCCTGGCATCCTGACATCTAAGGTCATTGACGCAAATATCATTTTAAATAAAAAAAAAATAAATAAAAGAATATTCAATTAAAACCATAAAAGCAAAAATGTCATTTTAAGAGTCAAATATCTTTCAGAAGACCTGCTTCTAAAGTGAAGCTAAATATGCCACTAGCATGGTAGGACACATCATGTCCAAGAATCTTGGCAAGGATGAACCTGCCATCCTCACCTCGAGCCTCAAACAGATATCTATTTCTCTCGCTAATATAAGGTGGGTATTCGATAAACAATGCCCTATGTATAAATCTTGCTTCGTGTATTAATACTGTCGCTTATTGAATTTGTGTATTTTCATAGTGTTGACATTACTCG
>NC_090741.1:56587101-56622101 GCF_036898095.1 Palaemon carinicauda
AGAGAGAGAGAGAGAGCGCTATTCTCCTCGACTCTACAAATGAGAAACTATCTGAGGTAGCCTCATCCGTAGGGTTATTATCAGTAAATAGAGACTTTCTTTAAATAGAAACTTTCTTTTATCTATAAAACATTTATCTCGTTATTTCTCAACATGCTATCGCGATCTGGCGAGGATTAGCAAACTTACGGTTGCAATATAAATGGGAAACTTACTATGCAAAGAATTTGCGAGCTCAAAAACTTTCCGGTAGTTATGAAGAAACTATTTCAATTTCATATTTATCATCTGGGGGCAATCTAGGACTTTGTGGAAATTTATTTCTTATCTAAGAAATCTGCGGACCTATGGAAACTTGTTTCCTATCGAAGGAAATATTGCGGACTTTGTGGAAATTTATTTCTTATCTAAGGAAATCTGCGGACTTTGTGGAAATTTATTCCTTATCTAAAGAAATGTAAGGACTTGTGGAAATTAATTTCTTATCTCAGGATATCGCCGGACCTGTGGAAATTTATTTCTTATCTAAGGAAACCTGCGGACTTTTGGAAATTCATTTCTTGTCTAAGGAAATGTAAGGACTTGTGGAAATTAATTTCTTATCTCAGGATATTGCCGGACCTGTGGAAATTTATTTCTTATCTAAGGAAATCTGCGGACTTTTAGAAATTTATTTCTTATCCAAGGAAACCTGCGACTTTTAGAAATTTATTTCTTATCTAAGGAAACCTGCGGACTTTTGGAAATTCATTTCTTATCTAAGGAAATGTAAGGACTTGTGGAAATTTATTTCTTATCTAAGGAAATCTGACGTGGAAATTTATTCCTTATCTAAGGAAATCTGGCGGACTTGTGGAAATTTATTTATGATCTAAGGAAATCTGGCGGACTTGTGGAAATTTATTTATGATCTAAGGAAATCTGGCGGACTTGTGGAAATTTATTTATGATCTAAGGAAATCTGCGGACTTGTGAAATTTATTTATGATCTAAGGAAATCTGCGGACTTGCGGAAATTTATTTATGATCTAAGGAAATCTGCGGACTTGTGGAAATATATTTCTTATCTAAGGAAAAATGCGGACTTGTGGAAATACATTTCTTATCTAAGGAAATCTGCGGACTTGTGGAAATACATTTCTTATCTAAGGAAATCTGCGGACTTGTGGAAATATATTTCTTATCTAAGGAAATCTGCGGACTTGTGGAAATATATTTCTTATCTAAGGAAATCTGCGGACTTGTGGAAATACATTTCTTATCTAAGGAAATCTGCGGACTTGTGGAAATACATTTCTTATCTAAGGATATCTGTGGGCTTGTGGAAAGATATTTCTTATCTAAGGAAATCTGCGGACTTGTGGAAATATATTTCTTATCTAAGGAAATCTGCGGACTTGTGGAAATATATTTCTTATCTAAGGAAATCTGCGGACTTGTGGAAATACATTTCTTATCTAAGGAAATCTGCGGACTTGTGGAAATATATTTCTTATCTAAGGAAATCTGCGGACTTGTGGAAATATATTTCTTATCTAAGGAAATCTGCGGACTTGTGGAAATATATTTCTTATCTAAGGATATCTGTGGGCTTGTGGAAAGATATTTCTTATCTAAGGAAATCTGCGGACTTGTGGAAATACATTTCTTATCTAAGGAAATCTGCGGACTTGTGGAAATACATTTCTTATCTAAGGAAATCTGCGGACTTGTGGAAATATATTTCTTATCTAAGGAAATCTGCGGACTTGTGGAAATATATTTCTTATCTAAGGAAATCTGCGGACTTGTGGAAATACATTTCTTATCTAAGGAAATCTGCGGACTTGTGGAAATATATTTCTTATCTAAGGAAATCTGCGGGACTTGTGGAAATATATTTCTTATCTAAGGAAATCTGCGGACTTGTGGAAATATATTTCTTATCTAAGGAAATCTGCGGACTTGTGGAAATATATTTCTTATCTAAGGAAATCTGCGGACTTGTGGAAATATATTTCTTATCTAAAGAAATCTGCGGACTTGTGGAAATATATTTCTTATCTAAGGAAATCTGCGGACTTGTGGAAATACATTTCTTATCTAAGGAAATCTGCGGACTTGTGGAAATATATTTCTTATCTAAGGAAAATCTGCGGACTTGTGGAAATATATTTCTTATCTAAGGAAATCTGCGGACTTGTGGAAATACATTTCTTATCTAAGGAAATCTGCGGACTTGTGGAAATACATTCTTATCTAAGGATATCTGTGGGCTTGTGGAAAGATATTTCTTATCTAAGGAAATCTGCGGACTTGTGGAAATATATTTCTTATCTAAGGAAATCTGCGGACTTGTGGAAATATATTTCTTATCTAAGGAAATATGCGGACTTGTGGAAATACATTTCTTATCTAAGGAAATCTGCGGACTTGTGGAAATATATTTCTTATCTAAGGAAATCTGCGGACTTGTGGAAATATATTTCTTATCTAAGGAAATCTGCGGGACTTGTGGAAATATATTTCTTATCTAAGGATATCTGTGGGCTTGTGGAAAAGATATTTCTTATCTAAGGAAATCTGCGGACTTGTGGAAATACATTTCTTATCTAAGGAAATCTGCGGACTTGTGGAAATACATTTCTTATCTAAGGAAATCTGCGGACTTGTGGAAATATATTTCTTATCTAAGGAAATCTGCGGACTTGTGGAAATATATTTCTTATCTAAGGATATCTGTGGGCTTGTGGAAAGATATTTCTTATCTAAGGAAATCTGCGGACTTGTGGAAATACATTTCTTATCTAAGGAAATCTGCGGACTTGTGGAAATACATTTCTTATCTAAGGAAATCTGCGGACTTGTGGAAATATATTTCTTATCTAAGGAAATCTGCGACTTGTGGAAATATATTTCTTATCTAAGGAAATCTGCGGACTTGTGGAAATATATTTCTTATCTAAGGAAATCTGCGGACTTGTGGAAATATATTTCTTATCTAAAGAAATCTGCGGACTTGTGGAAATATATTTCTTATCTAAAGAAATCTGCGGACTTGTGGAAATATATTTCTTATCTAAGGAAATCTGCGGACTTGTGGAAATATATTTCTTATCTAAGGAAATCTGCGGACTTGTGGAAATATATTTCTTATCTAAGGAAATCTGCGGACTTGTGGAAATATATTGCCTTATCTAAGGAAATCACCAGACTCTTAGAAATTTATTTCTCAGGGAAATATAAGTAGGTTTTATACGAACCAGAACGATGTTTAATTCCACATATTTATATTTACAAAATTCTAGTTCTACCGTTTCTAAATAAAGTAAGCATTTCTTAAGATTATGAATATTACTGAAATTACAGTAATAGAAATACCCTTATCTATTAAAAAAAAAAAAAAAATTAACTTGGGAAGGAGAAGAGAGTAACGAGAAATTAATACAAATATTTAACATGTTATGAAAATACATATTTCTTGCTCGTACAAAACTAACGAAGTTTAAAAATCGGTTATTTAAAACTACGTTATAAGCAGGTGGAAACAGAATACATTGAAATTAATGAACTATTTCTATTTCTAATCTCTCTATATATTAAGGACATATATTTCATTCGTTATTAAACATCTGTTGAGACCTTAAGAAATACGAAGATTTTAATTAAAACTAGGGATTCATTTTTCCCAGCGAGAGACTACGGAGTTGAGGATACACATAAGAGAGAGAGAGAGAGAGCAGAGAGAGAGAGAGAGATGAGAGAGAGAGAGAGAGAGAGAGAGAGAGAGAGAGAGACCCACGTTAGGAAACTAATCTAGAAATCTGTCAGGTATCTTGGAGTAATCATGGATGATAGACTGACAATGAACGAACATATAAATAATATGGTCAAGAAATTGTAACTATCATATTAGAAACATAGCATTTATTAGTAAATACTTAGATGAAAAATCTATGGCCATACTCATTAATCACCACATATTTTCAAGAACTGATTACTGCAACTCACTGTTCTATGGCTTACCAAATTATCAGCTGAAGAAAATTCAGAGTAAAAAACAGAGCCGCTAGATTAATTAAAAGGGACTACACAATAGGGAAAGAGTTACCCCTGCACTAATCAAATTACACTGGCTACCGGTAAAAGCGAGAATTAAATACAAGCTACTCTTACTAACGTTTAAGATACTGAACCAAAATGAACCAAACTATCTAAAAGAATGCCTGAATAAACTAGAACTAGAAACAAATGTTAACATAAGACACATGAGTGACAAACCATAGGTTATCTGAACCAAGAACAAATAGTAAATTTGGTGAAAGGGCTTTTAGGTACTGTGCGCCTAGACATTATAATAAACTGCCAACTGAAATGAAGTACCTAAAGGGAGCAATTGAATTTAAGAAGAAACTAAAGACATTACTTTTCACAAGATCATATGATTTGGAAGATGCTACAATCAAAGAATTGTATAAGTTATAATGAAAAAGTTTCGTTAGATGATTAATATGGACCCGCCCGAGAAGTAGTTCACTCGACTTCAGTGGAGGGTTGGATTTTAACCCAAAACAAGTAAACAAGTAAGAGAGAGACCCACCTTAGGAAACTAATCCAGAGAGAGAGAGAGAGAGAGAGAGAGAGAGAGAGAGAGAGAGAGAGAGAGAGACCCACCTTAGGAAAGTAACCCAGAGAGAGAGAGAGAGAGAGAGAAGAGAGAGAGAGGAGAGAGAGGAGAGAGAGAGAGAGGAGAGAGAGAGAGGAGGAGAGAGAGAGAGGAGACCCACCTTAGGAAAGTAACCCATAGAGAGAGAGAGAGAGAGAGAGAGGAGAGAGAGAGAGAGAGAGAGAGACCCCACCTTAGGAAAGTAACCCATAGAGAGACGAGAGAGAGAGAGAGAGAGAGAGGAGAGAGAGAGAGAGACCTTGAGAAACTAACACAAGCCATTCGATACAGATTGTGACGTCAGAGGGATAGAAGTCAATCAATCCATCTATACGGATTCCCTTTTGGGTCAAACACCAGCCATTATCCGTTGCCGATTTATCTAAGAAACGTCACCGAAAGTCATTTTCAAAAGGTAATGGTTTCCTCTAGAAGAGAGTTTGATTAATGGATCCTTAAAAAAAAAAAAAAAGTGTTTAATGGGCAAAGACCACATCTTTATGGTCTGCCACATAGGGGTGACGCATTAGTAAATTGAACACCTTAAGCGTATCTGGAATAATGTGGTTTACGATAAAAGTACATCGTAATCATAATCTCTAAAAGAAAATAAGGTCCACATTGTTTTAAATAAGTATTTAAATTGCATCCACAACTTTATTTCAACTAAATGGAACCTTTATGTACTGAGAGAAAAAAAAGGGAGTAAAATGGCAGAAACCCAGCCACGTGCAACTAAGTTAATAACCAAATCATCCTATTAATTATTTCCAGACGTCTCAAGAGAGTCATTGGTGTCAAGATGATAGCGCTACTCCATACACGTACCGAAGAGTTTCAAAATAATGAATGGTCATAGATTTGGGTTAAGCTAAAGAGAGAGAGAGAGAGGAGAGAGGGAGAGGAGAGAGAGAGAGAGAGAGGAGAGAGAGATGAGAGAGAGAGAGAGAGAGAGAGAGAATTTTAACTTAAACTAGCGATTAAAATTTTCCAGCGAGAAATTAGGATGTTAAAAATGCAGAGAGAGAGAGAGAGAGAGAGAGAGAGAAGAGAGATGAAGAGAGAGAGAGAGAGAGAGAGAGAGAGATTTTAATTTAAACTAGTGATTCAAATTTTCCAACAAGTAACTAGGAAGTTAAAATACATTAATATGAGAGAGAGAGAGAGAGAGAGAGGAGAGAGAGGAGAGAGAGAGAGAGAGAGAGGAGAGAGAGAGAGAGAGAGAGAGAGTGTTACAAGGAGTAACAAGAATTTTGGTATTTACATCTACGGAGTTGCACTAAGTACACTGTAAAAAATTGGACGTAAATAAACTGTAGAACTCCTGGAATAAATGTTGCCAAGCATCTAGTTTTAAACCGATATATTGACGTAAATGAGTGATGTTACGGTCCCCATTCGTAAAAGATGAAGTAGGGTAAAAATTACGGTCGCCTGTATTTTACCGGAATACAGCCGAGAACAGTATATAATTTTTTACTTTGTTACCAGTGTAGCTAAAGAGGTTAGGGAAATAATTGTTATTTAGGAAGCAGCATTGGTCTGCTAGTAAATTGCTAACCTGGATGCAGATAGCGGCTAACTACCTACAGTGCACCATGCGAAATATACTAACGGCACTATACCACTATGGGAATTTTGAAAATTTTGCATTGGAAATTTTAAAACTATCATAGTCCTAATTAAAATACCTTTTGACTCGTCTACGCTTTACTTAAAAGGTTTCTCGCGTCATAGGACATAGAACTTTCCGTAGAATAGTAGTTCAGTCAGTACACCCCAATGTTTTAACACACTGGGCATTACTAATACTCTGATTAATAGAGTACAGAGTTAGACCAAAATAATAATTTCGCGCATGACGTCACGTGGATGCATTGACAGGTTGGTAAAAAGAATATCATTCTGGATTTGACCGCACTAGAGTGAAGAACACCGGATTAAAACGCTCTTCAACTCTTCGGTCGTTTCAATTCAGATCTTTCTATTTGCTACAATGGAGAGAAGTCACTGAAACCTGGCAGAGAAGATACCAAAACTTTAGGTTCTTACATACATCACACTGCGAATTAATCTGATAAATTTATTGCCCTCTTTGTCCGATGCCTTATTTTTTCCTTCTAAAAACTTCGCTTCCGAGAGAAGTCAAATGAGAAAATATAAAATAACTAAAAGACTGAAAAAGTTGCTCTTGCTTCTCTTGTTTGCACACGTACTTTCATTATACTGAATGAAATTTGAACAGAATTTTCTTGTCTGTGTATTAATGTTAAACTATTTGAGTTGCTGATTATAGTTAAGACTCGATGAAATAAAAGTTTTTTTTTTTTTTTTTTTTTTTTTTTTTTTTTTTTTTTTTTTTTTTTTTTTTTTTTTTTTTTTTAACCGTGGGAGAGGCACTAGTACCTGGAGAATTAACGGGGACTTCTCTCACACAAAGTCGTGAAAGAGAATGGCTGTGGGCAAACACTTCCCATAGTGACCCTTAATTTCTTTGTTTTGGTTTTCTCTTTTAATCCTGCTACCAATGAAGTCATAAATATGCGCAGTAACGACGGGGCGGGTCTAACCCTGCATTCTATTAATCTTGACTAATACTCTCCTGGCACAGTTCTCAACGATCCTGTCTGCACCCACTTAGTCTTTTTTACTTTACCTCTAATCCAGCTTCATCTTCCAGTCCTGCTATTATTACTGCTATTATTACTAGCCAAGCTACAACCCTATTTGGAAAAGAATTATTCTGTAAGCCAAAGGGTTCAAACAGGGAAAATAGCCCAATGAGGAAAGGAAACAAGTTTGTGCAATCGAGTGTACGCTAAGACAAGTGAACTCTAAGTATAGATAAATAGTAGCATTATAGAGAATGCCGAGGATAAATTGATTATACTATTTACAGTTTACCAATACTGAACTTTATTACCATTTCTAACCACTTGTCCGAACAGTCACCCTGGTCCAACGTCGATTCATATGGTTCAAATTCCACTTATCACATTAGAAGAGGTACAACAGCTCTTGTAGCCTACCAGCAACCAGGAAATCACTGAAAACGTTTTCTTAAAATTAAATTATTTATCATCTTGTCAAGTAGAATATTTAAACCAGTACCATAGATGATGATCTGAAATTGAAGTGTTTAAAAATAGAATAGTTAGGCATAATTTAATATTTATGTAAATTGCGTAAATATTCAATCAAAACATAACATTAGAATTAAAGAATTTCTACCTCATCTCCTCTGAAATAGACGAGAATTTAATACTGAACTCCGTCAGCATTTCAAAGTCAGAACATTTATATCTGTGCTTGAAATTAGTAAATTACAATTATGAAAAATAAGGCCTCTTGATTAACACCCGCAGCCAGCACTAAAATCAAGGCCAATCATACGAACTTCCTAACCACAATCAAGGGATTTCTGTACAGCATTGAGATTGTAAGAAGGGCATCACATGTTCCAAGGTCTTTACGAAAGCCAAATTGCAAACTAGGGAACAGATGTTTACCTTCATATGTATTTATAAGTACCCAACTACGAATTACACTTTCTAAAATTCCTTAACCGATATTTCGGGACATGAAGGGTATTTTATATTTGGAATATCTGTTCGTTATAAGTTTCAAAGAACGGAAAACTAATAGATAGAGTCTCTCTCGCGAACATAAACAACTGCATGTTGGTAAATTTTCTCTAACTACTGCCGAAGCAATTGTGACAATAGACAACAGAACAGTTTTGAATCGAGACTGTCTGCATAGGGAAGACAAGGATGGAGTCAGGTACGACACTGGGGGACCCGAAGGATAGCAGGCTGCAGCTGCTCGGAGAACAGACCATACTCCCAAAGGAGCCTTATTATAGGTTTCCTAACAAGTTAACCTTAGCTATACTCATTTTTTTTGATAAGGCACATTTGCACCGACTCGCAGCGGTGCCCTTTTAGCTCGGAAAAATTACCTGCTATCTGATTGGATAGAATTATCTTGTCCAACCAATCAGCGATCAGGAAACTTTTCCGAGCTAAAAGGGCACCCCTGCGAGTCGGTGCAAATCTGCCTCACTAAAAAGAATTGACTATAGTTATTAGAGAGAGAGAGAGAGAGATAGAGAGAGAGAGAGAGAGAGAGGAGAGAGAGAGAGATGAGGAGAGAGAGAGAGAGGAGAGAGAGAGAGAGAGAGAGAGAGAAATTTCAAAATTAATGTTTCAATTAAAAATTTATTGTTTTAGTTACAGTTTTTTTTTTTGTCCTTTCCAACTTCTTGATATATCTAAAGCTTTTCAAGAACTTTGGCAGTTACCAAAGTGTGGTGAGGACAGTAAATGGAGGCAACACGTTGTAATTATATCTCCAAAAGACAATAAATCTTATTTTTGTAATTATAAAAGATCTTCATAGCTTGTTTAAATGGCTGTTGTGGATGTTAGGGGGCGACTTCATAATAGTCGATTTTGGGCAACAATGGGAATTTAGAATGAAGTTATTGAAAATTATTTATTAAAAGTTTTCTTTAGTGTATAGATTATAAAATTTCGTTCCTTAACTAAGAAATTTATGTTAATTGTCCAACTGTAGCAATCCTTCTAGATGAGATTCCTGAAAAGAAATTAATTTTGCATTAATAACAAGATATTTCCCCATGAGAATAATACAGATATACAAAGAGAGAGAGAGAGAGAGAGAGAGAGAGAGAGGAGAGAGAGAGAGAGAGGAGAGAGAGAGAGGTTACAAGGATTTTGGATGTCTCGAAGACCATTTAGTTCATCTGCTGAGACTCCAAAAGAGAGGAGAGAGAGAGGTTACAAGGATTTTGGATGTCTCAAAGACCTTTCAGTCCATTTGCGGGAGACTCCTTAAGAGAGAGAGAGAGAGAGAGAGAGAGAGAGAGGATGAAGAGAGAGAGAGAGAGAGAGAGAGAGAGAGAGAGAGAGAGAGGTTACAAGGATTTTGGATGTCTCAAACACCTTTTAGTAAATCCGCGGAGACTCCATAAGAGAGGAGTTTCAAAATTTATGTTTTAATCATAATAGTTTTTTGAGTGACCATCTCCAGCTTCTCAATATATCTAAAAGATTTTCAAGAACTTTGGCAGTTTCCAAACTGTGGAAGCATGTTGCAATAATACTTCCAAAGGACTCCAACTTATTATTTCTTAATATATATATTTTTCTAATTATAAAGGTTTTCATAACTTAATTTTAATGATCGTTGTAAATATTTAGGGCGACTTAATAACGTGCGATTTTAACACCAATTGTCGAGTTTCGGATTTTATATAAAATTTATTTGGAGAAACATTACGCAAGGTCGCTCTTAAGTTGCCAACAGATGCAGTTCTATAGGCAACTTGACTTTAGCACTGATGGGACTCTTTCTTACGCCTTTCAGAGCTGAATGTAGTTAGTTGGGACCTTGGAGGAAAAAAGGTATCAGAGATAAACATTTATAAAAGACAGTAAATGATTAACAATAACACTAGATCCGTAGGTATCTTTTAGTTCGAGTCAATGGTGGAGCTCAAACTGACAGTTTGACTGGTAAACCTGGCTTCAGGCAAGAACTGCGAGTCATGGCATCTCATAGTATTAATCCTCCTAGGTTGGGATATAGTAAATTAAGAATACGGCAATTAAGGGGTCGTAGCACCGCCTCCCAGTATGAAGTTATTAAGGACACAGCTCTTAGGTTTGAGTTAAAGATTTAAATGGCACTCATGAATGGCTGAGGTAAAGGATAGCGACTTTGTCCTACCAAGTAGGACAATGCCCTAGAGATTGACCATATATACATACGATCAGCAATCAAGACTCCTCTCCACCCAAGCTAGTACCAAGGAGGTTTTAAAGGTAAATTATGAATGGCAGAAGCAATTGTGACATTGTCCTTTCATATAAGACAACACCCTAGAGACTGACCATATGTACATAGAATCAGCGCCCAAGCCCCCTCTCCATCCAACCTAGGAACAAGGAGGGCAAGGCAATGGCTTTCCTCAAACCGCTGATCCTTAGCTCACAAGGATAGTGAGGTTGCATCGCCCAAAGGAACTAGCGAGATTGAGCGGGTTCGAGCCCCAGTCTTGCGTTCAACAGTCAGGGACGTTACCGAAAACGCAGTTTTGGTTAGGCAAAGTGATGTGTTAGCTTCCCTATATCCGAGCTTTTTCGGTCTGTCTCAACGAACTACATAAGCCCCGTTCTTTCAGCCAAAACTACCTCACTAATGAAAGAGTGGTCTATTACGAAATTTGTCCAAGTCGTCATACAGTGTAAAATCCATTTGGAATTAGTTTTAAGAATTCAAACAATTTTATTAGTTCGAATAATTATATTAATCCCAATAACAATTTTATTAATTTTAATAATTCTAATGGAGCGATGATCACCAGGTAGCTAACGGCGAGCTGGTGAACGGAGGGAGAGTGACCATCACCTACATGTACACCTACACATACAACTAAACTCACACCTACTACAACTAAACTTACACCTACTACAGCTAAACTTACACCTACTACAACTAAACTTACACCTACTACAACTAAACTTACACCTACTACAACTAAACTTACACCTACTACAACTAAACGTACACCTACTACAACTAAACGTACACCTACTACAACTAAACGTACACTTACTACAACTAAACGTACACTTACTACAACTAAACGTACACTTACTACAACTAAACGTACACTTACTACAACTAAACGTACACTTACTACACGTACATCTACACCTACAACTACAACTACAACTACACCTACACCTACAACAAGTACATCTATACCTACAAGGTCAAATAAGCCAATGAGGTTTGATTTATGAATTATTTACAAGTGATTTAATTATTCATATCTTTCTTCAAATAGCCGAGGGTATGGGCAATGCTGACATTATAGGCATTGCCTCTCAAGGGAGAAAACAAGAGAAACTAAATGGCTTGTTGTGCGCTACATAACTTCACGCGAAGAAAGAGAGAAGCCAATAGAGAAATCATAGGAAGAAAGAGAGAAGCCAATAGAGAAATCATAAGAAGAAAGAGAGAAGCCAATAGAGAAATCATAAGAAGAAAGAGAGAAGCCAATAGAGAAATCATAAGAAGAAAGAGAGAAGCCAATAGAGAAATCATAAGAAGAAAGAGAGAAGCCAATAGAGAAATCATAAGAAGAAAGAGAGAAGCCAATAGAGAAATCATAGGAAGAAAGAGAGAAGCCAATAGAGAAATCATAGGAAGAAAGAGAGAAGCCAATAGAGAAATCATAGGAAGAAAGAGAGAAGCCAATAGAGAAATCATAGGAAGAAAGAGAGAAGCCAATAGAGAAATCATAGGAAGAAAGAGAGAAGCCAATAGAGAAATCATAGGAAGAAAGAGAGAAGCCAATAGAGAAATCATAGGAAGAAAGAGAAAAGCCAATAGAGAAATCATAGGAAGAAAGAGAGAAGCCAATAGAGAAATCATAGGAAGAAAGAGAAAAGCCAATAGAGAAATCATAGGAAGAAAGAGAGAAGCCAATAGAGAAATCATAGGAAGAAAGAGAAAAGCCAATAGAGAAATCATAGGAAGAAAGAGAGAAGCCAATAGAGAAATCATAGGAAGAAAGAGAGAAGCCAATAGAGAAATCATAGGAAGAAAGAGAGAAGCCAATAGAGAAATCATAGGAAGAAAGAGAGAAGCCAATAGAGAAATCATAGGAAGAAAGAGAGAAGCCAATAGAGAAATCATAGGAAGAAAGAGAGAAGCCAATAGAGAAATCATAGGAAGAAAGAGAGAAGCCAATAGAGAAATCATAGGAAGAAAGAGAGAAGCCAATAGAGAAATCATAGGAAGAAAGAGAGAAGCCAATAGAGAAATCATAGGAAGAAAGAGAGAAGCCAATAGAGAAATCATAGGAAGAAAGAGAGAAGCCAATAGAGAAATCATAGGAAGAAAGAGAGAAGCCAATAGAGAAATCATAGGAAGAAAGAGAGAAGCCAATAGAGAAATCATAGGAAGAAAGAGAGAAGCCAATAGAGAAATCATAGGAAGAAAGAGAGAAGTCAATAGAGAAATCATAAGAAGAAGTTCATTTCGAAGCCAATACTCAAATTATTAGAAATGATTGACCAACTGAGCGAGCCAATATGTTCGAGAAAAGCTCGAGAGAAATATTTAATGGGTATTGTAATAGTAGCCATAGGAATACAATCTGACCGAATTCTCACTTACGTAGCTGGTTATAAAATTTGGTTATAAAATTTAAAAATTATGGAAGAGTTAAACTTTCCACAAGACTCAAAAAGGCCGAGGAATATATTTAATGGGTATTGTATTAGTAGCCATAAGAATAAATTTTCACTTTCGTAGCTGGTTATAAAATTTGGTTTTAAAATTTAAAAATTGTATAAGACTTAAATTTTCCGCAAGACACAAAAAGGGCTTACATTATAAATAAATAAGAATAAGATTATATTGAATAGACCACAGAAAAAAAATGAATCATATACCACCGAAGATTAATTTAGTAAACAAAAATAAACTGTGTGCGAACCCTATTTTGATTTTTGTAGCTGTTTATGAAAATTATGGTAAATTATTAAATCAAATTTTCTACGAGACTCATTCTTCCCCATTTATAATATAACCCCTTCAAGATTATAATGAAATTCGAAAAGACTATCTAAAAAAAAAAAAAAAAAAAAAAAAAAAGATCTTAAAAACCAAACCAAATACTATTAGAGAATGAATAATTACCATTTACAAAACATATAGTTAAGTAGAGGGGCACTCAGTAGAGTGCAAACCTCTACGGCGATAACTTATTTCTCGACCTTTTGCTCGACCTTGACCTTTAACTTAATCATACATTGATTGACGTGTATTTCCATAAACTCAAATAAGAACCAAGTTTGAAGTCTCTGTGAAAATGATGTCCAAACTTGTGGCCGATTACGTGAATTGGACATTTTGTTTGGTCGTGACCTTGACCTTGACCTTCCAAAATTTAATAATTCCATATTATTACACCATAGTTAATCCCTGCAAGTTTCATTACCCTACGATTAAAATTGTTTTCAGGAGGCCGTTCAAAAACACACATACACAAACAGGGGGTAAACATAACCTTCAAATTTCGTTGGAGGAGGTAATATGAAGTGTGTGTGTGTGTTGTGTGTGTTGTGTGTGTGTGTGTGTAAAACAGTGCTGATAACTCCATTTATCCTGAGGTCCTGTACAGTCCATAAATTCTTATTAAGGTGAAACCACTTGGAAACTGGTGGCAGAAAACCCTATTTTAGAAATGTCCCTAAAGACCATAAAACACGAGAGAGAGAGAGAGAGAGAGAGAGAGAGAGAGAGAGAGAGAGAGAGAGAGAGAGAGAGAGAGGAGAGAGAGAGAGAGAGAGAGAGAATCTTACAGAACTCCCATGCATTTATTGGGCATTAAATTATTTGTAAATATAATCTCTTCAGATACCTTGGTTTTATTTCTCAATAAAAAAAAAAAAAAGTTAAAATAACTTAGATCCAGTAAGTTTTCCTTTTAATTCCTTTTCAATAAAGTTCGTTTGATAAAATAAACTTTGTTAACTCGCCCAAGATTCAAATAAGAAATCGGAGAGCAAAAATGCTATTTAAAGACTTGGAAAAACTATTAAAAATAGCTTATCAGTATTGCTTCAAATTTGTGTTGAAGACACGAAACTTAATACCAATAACTAGTTTGATATATAGAATAAATCTTAATATATAGCTTTTATAACTAATAATAATAATGTGAGCAACAATCCAAAGGTACAGTAAAACTTCCATTATTTAATGTCTGTAACCCTTACAGATTATTACCTCTGTCATTATAAATTTCCGTAACAGCTGAGGACCAATCCCTACTCGTTGGAGGATCCCAGGAAACATCAGGACAAAATTACGTTCAAACAACAATCATGTTCAAACTTCTTAAACAACCGAACTCTCTGCGACTTCTAGATTGAGATTCACAGCTATAAACTGCTACAAACTTAAAGTCTGTTGATAGGGATGGGTCAATTATTATGCGAATTTGAAAATAAACCTCAATGATGTATAGTAAAACTTATACCAAGACCAAAAGAATTTAAACCAAAACATACTTAAAATAAAGGTTAATTTATTCATAAATTTATATCATGGAGACCAAAACTTTACTGAAAATGAAGGGAAATCTGATTTTTAAATTAAAAATTAAATCTAAAACTTAATTTTGCACAGAAATAAATTCAGTAAAAAAAAAAAAAAATAAAAAAAAGAAGAAAAAAAATTGTCTTTAGGAGGGCAAGAATCCTGAGGTCTACGAAAGTCCTCTCTCCATTTTCCCACTTCAACGCAATACGTGTCAAGGTCCTTTGCTGGCATAAGGCCGGCTTAATCACAGCCAGTTACTAATCAAATTGATATGATTATATCACACTATTGAATATTTACCTAATGGACTTTTAATGATGTGTATATATATATATATATATATATATATATATATATATATATATATATATATATATATATATATATATATATATATATATATATATATATATATATATTTTGATTTAATGCATTTATTAATTTGGAAAAATTAAGTTTCTAATTTAGAAGTTAACAAAATTTATTTAAATAGCTAGATTTTAAAATCTTACAAAACTATGTAAGACTTCCAACATTAAAGAAAAAGACTACAAAAAATATTTTAAAATATTAAGATAGAAAATAAAAGTCTAACCTTAACGAAATGGTGACCCGTGGGTCGAGAGTTCAAGCCCCGCTCAAGTCAAGATAGTTTTCATTATTGTCTGCATCCTTACCATCCTTTTGAGCTAAGGAGGAATATATTTCGAGAACCTGTAGGTCTAAATTTCAGCAGCCATTGCCTGCCCTTCCCAGGTCCTAACGTGGGCAGAGAAGGGCATGGGTGCTGATCCTACGTACATGGCTTGTCTCCTACAGCAAGCTCAGCTCATGAGGAAACTTTAAACCCAAAATGCAAACTTCAATGATATATGTAAAAGGTAAAATATCAAAATAAGAAAATGGACCAAACCTGGAAAAACTGAAAATGAAAAGTATATACGAAGTACTACCGCTAGAGAGTTATGAGGTCCTTTGACTGGCCAGAGAGTACTACATTGGATCCTTCTCTCTGATTACGGTTCTCTATCCTTACACATACACCGAATAGTCTTGGCATATATACTCTTTACACATCCCTCCTCTGTTCTCATACACCTGACAACACGAGATTACCAAACAATTATTCATCCAAGGAGTTAACTACTGCACTGTAATCGTTTAGAAGTGGTTAGTTTCACAATCTTTTTCGAATTTTCAAATTAATGCGGCAACATAAATTCGGTTCTTACATTGATTAAATGATTGAACTTTGCTGTCACAGGTAGCTATAAAAATGGAAAAATTCTGATTAACCATATAAATTAGATTATTACAGTTATTAAATTCAAATTATGTACCGTCAAATTATGAACAAGCTCGATCTTCATTAAGAGTTTTGAAATATTCAGACTAGCGTAATAACGTAATTAGCGTAATTAGTTCAAAAGAGATTTGCTTTACATAAGTGGACGTTACTGTAAACTTTGAAGTGTCTCCTTCACCACAGACTAAGTTGGTGGACAAGAGCCAGAATCAAACAGTTTTTTTTTTTCTGAATTTACATAAGCCAGCTTGTGACCAATTCAAGAAAACCCTTCCTCTTCCTTGTATTTGTGTTAATGTCCTCAAGAGAAAAAAAATTATAGAATGTGTGGCAAAGGGTAACAACGATCGATCACTGGTGTAAAAAAAATAAAATAAAAAAAAATCCTTCGCAATAGTTTGGAGCTTGTTATTGAATGCTTTAATCGTAAACTAATACTATGATTGTAGACAAATACTATCATTGTAAAATAATACTATGATTGTAAATAAATATAATTGCAAACCACAATCACTTAATCATAAACAAATACTGTTAATCGTAAACAAATACTTTTAATCTTAAACAAAAAGTAAGGAAAATTTGTCTGTCTCCGCATGAAAGCTTAAACTTACAAAATCTATGAGCCATTTGCGGCCGAGTAGTTTTATCTTTCATATATCCATATGCAAAGAAATGCTACAAATTACACGACTTAATATATCAAATATGCTTTATGCGCTCGGTACAGCGATAAGAAAAATTACAAAACAAAATCTTTAAGCCTTAACTCTAGAAAGAATTTCCTAGTTCAACTTAGATAATATTTAAGCCCAATTCATTCTTCGCATTCCACTCTACAATCTAAAGTTACGAGGAAGGTAGACAAAGCCAAATTAGTTCTCTTCAATCTATACCAAACCAAAAGAGATTTGAGAACTTCAACTATGTTACTTTGGGTTTTCGAAAGGAAATGGTCTGGAATTAGAAGCCTGTAAACTATTCAACCCGACATACAGTTCCCGGTTACTATACAATAAGCTTCCACGAGACATCCGGATATTTGAAAGACTTCCAAGAGGAAACTTGAGACTTCTTAGTCTGAAGGTGCTTCGATAGTGATGATCTAGCAGTGAGCGAGCAATACGCATTGCGAAATGTTAAAATGCTCACGAAGAACAAGTAGTAAATTTGGTGAAGGGGCTTTTAGCTACTGTGCGTCTAGACATTGCAATAAACAGCCAACTGAAGTGAAGGCCCTAAAGGGAGCAATTAAATTTAAGAAGAAACTAAAGACATTACTTTTCATAAGATCATATGATTTGGAAGATGCTACAATCAAAGAATTGTATTAATTATAATGAAAATGTTTCGTTAGATGATTGATATGGACCCGCCCGAAAAGTAGTTCACTCGACTTCAGTGGAGGGTTGGATTTAAACCCCAAACAAGTAAACAAGTAAGAATATCATAAAACGACCGTGGAGGTCCTGTAGAGAGTGGGGTACCCCTGCTGTACAGGCCCACATAGCAACCCTTAAAGTAAAGTTAATTACCTTGGCGGCAACCAATAGATAAACATACGAGTAAGATTGTAATTGAAGAAGAGTGTCGTGTTTGTATTCAGACGACTTTTGGACCGCTCTCTGTTTTGAGTAGTTTTTCCAGTGTTATATAGGAAAGCTACGCCTCAAAATGTAGTGAGTAACCCATGAATAGAGGTTGAATATAGTGACTGTGTTTATTGGTGTTATATCGGTGTATTGAACTATTTATAGCCCTATTATAAGTGAACACGGTCGAAAGTAACTGGCTTTCCCGAATCCCGGTCGGGGTTGGGCGACACTACCGCCATCTATTGGGGGAAAATAAACGTCAGGAAAATGGGGACGTTTTCAGCACCGCTGAGGAGGATGGACTCCTTTGGATTACAGTTTACAGTTTATCCAACTATGGAAATAGTGAGTGATGCTCTTTTTAAGAGTATGGGACTCGCCCTGGATGAAGTGATAGGTGTGCAGTCAGTGAGTAGAAATAGAGTAATAGTAAAAGTGGTACCTAGCGTATTTAAGAAACTGATGGAGAGATATGAAGACAAGGAATTCAGTTTAGACAAGAGTGGAAATGTTCAAGTTAAGAATCTAAGTTCATCCATAACATACGTATCAATAAGGAATGCACCATTCGAAATGCCAGATGATGTTTTAACTCAAGTTTTGTCGAGATATGGAAAAGTTGAGAATGTAAGAAAAAACAGGTTTTCATATGGCCCCTTTGAAGGATTATTAACAGGTGTTCGGACGGCTTCAATGCGGTTAAAGGAAAACATCCCTTCTTCTATAACTACCCATGGTTATGCTATGTCCTTTATTTATAATGGACAACTACGTACATGCTATAGATGCGGAGCAGAAGGACACATGATAAAGGATTGTGAGTATGAAATGAGTAGACCCATGTTAAGTGAAGAAGAATTCCCAGAAATCAACCAAAATAGGAGAAAGACCGGAAAGGACTTATCAGGAAGAGAAGGAAAAAAGATCCAGGAACATGAAGATATCGTAGAAGTAGAAATTGGAGATAAAGGGGAACAAGTCGAAAATCCCCAATCCGCTCTTCCAGTTGTAGAAGGAAGGAAGGGAATACCAAACGAGAAGAACGAAAAGCCTGTTAATGACGACTGCGACGATGACACAGAAGAGTATTATCGGTGTGAAGGAACTATTAAAATCACAGGAGATTGGAACATGTGAAATGAAAACTACATTAGTGGAAGCATTGGTTCACCATACAATAGATGAAGACGTTACAGAAAATGCAATAAATCTAGGAAATGATGTAGATAATATAAATGAGCGAGACAATGAGGAGGAATATACAAATGTTAATAAGTGTCAAAATACTACCGAGGAATGTGGGATTGTAAGCGAGGAAAGAGAAATCGCTGATTTGGAATTAGATGAAACTCCGGTTCTACCCAATGTTGATAAGGAAAGTGGGACTTGGCATACTAAACAGGGTGTTGGCAATGAATTACGAATAACTCTTAAAAAGGATAAGGCAATGGACACGAAAAATGTTGATGTTTCGGATGAAAGTGATTCCTCGGACAACATGTATAGAAATCGTTCTAAGAAACCAAAGCATTGTTAAATTTTTTGTTTCTATGTTCACCTTTTCCCCTTCAACACCTTGACATTCAATACATACATGTTAAATGTTGCCACAATAAATGTAAATGGATTGAATAATATAAATAAGCAGATGAAGTTAATTAATTTCATGTTTTTGTATAAACTTGATATCATTTTTATTCAAGAGCACAATATTAAAGATAGAAGTAAATTTGAATACCTAGAAAAGTATTGTCAGATTCTCATAAATTATTCTCAAAATCTTAAAGGAGGTTTAGCTATACTTGTTAATAATACATCCAATGTGGAAATTTTAAATTCAGAAATTGATGTAAATGGTTTTGTTTTAAGTGCTGTATGTAGAGTTTCAAATGATCGAATTCAACTTTTGAATGTATATGCACCCTCAGGCAGTGATAAAAAACGAGAACGAGAAAAATTGTTTGGCAATGATATTTTATATTTCTTAAGAAACAATATTAGTAATATAATAATGGGCGGAGATTGGAATAGCATTACAAGCATGAGAGATTGCTCAAATCCTGATAATGATCTTCTGTCAAAATCGCTTCTGGACCTAAAAAATAGTTTAAAATTGAAGGATGCTTGGTTTATCATAAATCACCAAACTGAACATACTTTTCTGAGAGAGAATTATGGTTCTAGACTGGATAGGTTTTATGTCAAAGATTTCCAAAATAGTATCTCTAACATTCATACAGTTCCTTTGAGTTGGTCAGATCACTGTGCTGTAAAATTATCTTTAAGATTAGAAAATATTGTAAAAATAGGGAAGGGATACTGGAAATTGAACTGTAGTATACTTGAAAATGATATCACCACAGATAATTTTACTATATGCTGGGAATTTATTCGAAGAAAGAAATGTAATTTTGA
This sequence comes from Palaemon carinicauda, assembly GCF_036898095.1. Lineage (NCBI taxonomy): Eukaryota > Metazoa > Arthropoda > Malacostraca > Decapoda > Palaemonidae > Palaemon > Palaemon carinicauda. The sequence goes on from NC_090741.1 coordinate 56,607,209, forward strand.
CAATATAATTTTGTGGTGGGAATTTGCAAAAAATGAACTTAAGAATTTCTTCATGAAATGCTCAAAACAAGTAAATAAGCAAAAATACGGTCTGTTAAATCTGCTAAATTATCAGTTTATGCAAGAAATGGGGAAATCTAGTTTAGAGCCTGGTAATCTTGATATTGCAAATCAGTTAAAATCAAGAATAAATTATATTCAAAATGAAATATGTGAAGGTATAAAGGTAAGGGCTAAGGTTGAAAACCATTTGAAAGGAGAGCAGGTATCGGCATATCTACTTGGAAGAGAGAAAGGGGCAAGAGGTTTTTTAAGTAAGATAAAGAGAGATGATGGGAGTGAAATAACAAGCCCAAAAGCCATTATGGATTATGTGAGAGAACATTTTGAGAATTTATTCAGGAAAGAAGAATGTGATATGGATAGGCAAAATGAATTCTTGAATATTATAGAGAAAGTTATAGGAGATGAACATAATACAATATTAACAAAAACAGTAAGTGAAACAGAAGTGTTAGACGCCATTCGGGGCATGAAAAATGGCAAAAGCCCGGGGATAGATGGATTGCCGGTTGAGTTTTATAAGAAATGTTGGAATATTGTCAAAGGAGATTTTATTGAAATGATAAAGTTTGTATTCCGGAACAAGAATGTTTCAAAGATGAACAATGGGGTTATATCCATCATACCTAAAGAAGGGGATTTAGATATAATTAATAACTGGAGACCTTTGACAATGTTAAATGTTGATTTTAAGATAATAACAAGAATTATATCAAGACGGATTAAAAAGGTCTTACATTTGATAATATCACAGGAACAATTTTGTTGTGTTGAAAATAGATCAATCAACAATCTGAACTTTTTTATTAGAGATTTAATATTCTATTTAAATGGAAGTAACACAAATGCAGCCTTGATGAACTTGGATTGGTCAAAGGCCTTTGATCGTGTTGATCATAATTTTCTATTTAGAATACTGCAAAGCTTTGGGTTTGATAATGATGTTGTTAATTGGATTAAAATGTTATATTCAGGTGCTGAAAGTGTATTATGTATAAATGGTCATATCTCTGGCCCTTTTCCTGTCAATAAATCTGTAAGGCAAGGTTGTCCATTATCTATGATGTTGTTTATCATTTATCAGGAAGTATTTTACAGAATGATTAAGAAGAGGTTGTGTAATTATGGTTTACAATTGCCAAATGATTTGCATGTATTATTGCTTGGTTATGCAGACGACTCTGTTATAATTATTACTTGTGATATGGCACTAAAGGAATGTTTCAATGTTATCAGAGTATGAGAACGCTTCAGGTGCAGTTCTCAATAGAGGTAAAACTTCCATTTTTGGTCTTTGTAACTGGAAAGAGAGGGTAATATGGATAGATTATGGTTTAAATGTATTGAAAAGTTGTTGTAAAATTTTAGGCATATATCATAGCAACGATTATCAACAGAGTCTAGATTTGAACTGGAATATATTAGAAAGTAACATAAATAAAATCATTGGGATCTATCATAGCCGAAAATTAACAATGTTTCAAAGAGCAATAATTGTAAATTGTAAAATTCTTGCAAAATTGTGGTATACGGTACATGTATACCCAGCTCCAATAGATTATGTAAAACGAATTCAGAAAAGTATTTTCAAATATTTGTGGAGCAGCAACTGTGAACCTGTTGCAAGGAAAACTATGTTTTTGTCAAAATTAAGAGGTGGCTGTGGAATTATTGACATCCAGTGTAAAGCAAGGTCAATCATGTTTAGTACATTTCTAAAATGTTTAAAAGATCGTTGTTTTGGTTACCAAATAATTATTTATTATTGTAAAGTCAGAGCAACCTACCTTATAGAAAATGAATGCCAATATCAGGATTGCACTATTTTTACACCAAGTTTTTATGAAAGTATGATAAATATATTACGAAGTGTTATTAAGTTGACCTCTTATCCCCAGATAAGAACGAAAGTGGTATATGAACATTTAATGAAAAACAGTGAATATGTTCCAAATATTGAAAAAATGTATCCACTATTCAACTGGAAACTAATTTGGGAACATGTAAATAATAAGTATATAGAGAATAAAAGTAGAGAAATTTTGTTTAAGTATGTTCATGAAATTTTAAGTACAAATGATAGGCTAGTTATGATGAAAATAAAAGATGTTAAGGAATGCGGTTGTGGATACATAGAAACTAACATGCATTTGGTATATTTCTGTCCTTTGGTTAAGAATTTGTTGTCCTGGGTATTCGAATTGCTTAGAAAATGTTGTAAATTGAAAACTAATAACAGGTTAAGGATTATAAAACTAGATTTTGAAGCTAATTCAAACAGAGATGAAAATACAGCAATGGTAATAATAGCAGATTTTATTTCAAGTATCTGGATGGCAAGACAATTGGGAATAAGTGCTGAACAGCAAATTATTAAGTGTATAAAGAATAGACTGTTAAACACATTTAATGTAAATATTATTGGATATAAGAATCGTGTTAAAAATATTTTCACAAATCAGTATGTTTCTAACTTGAAAACATATTTAGAAAAATAATAAAATAAAAATGTAATTTTATCATATAATAGATGTTATAATGTATATACAAAAATGTAAAATATAATTTGTTAAGGAATATTTCATTATAAAAGGAAAAAAATGTATGTTAAGAAAATGTGATTGTATTTTCATAATAAAAGATAAAAAAAAAAGTAAGATTGTAATCATGATAAATATATATTAAGAGTAAGATTGTATCTAATTACACAGAAACAGATTGAACTACTATCTATTAATTATACTTAGGAGAATGTTTAATCTATATTTAATAGCTATCCCAGTTCTCAAAAACAAAGGAAAAAAAATGAATAAAAAAATTCCTGTATGTATTGGTTTCAATATTATGAGTAAGATTGTATTCATGATATCTTTAATTACAAAGTTCCAATCACCGCTTTATATATTAAACTAGTATGTATTAGCTACTCATACTTAGGAGAATGATAAATGGCTATCCTTCAGTTCTCAAGCTATCCTACACTCTAAAAAAAATCCCAATATTGCATTTGATTTCCTGTATGTATTGGCTTTAAAAAAAATCCCAATATTGCATTTGATTTCCTGTATGTATTGGCTTCAGTATTAGCGAATGAAGTTTTTCACATTATGATCGGGAGCATTTTTTCCGAATTGCGTTACTATGGTTAAACACACATACTGAAGAATTTTTCGTTTTAAATCAAGGAACAAAAAAATTAAAGAGTACATGGGGTCAAAATGAGAAGTCACAAAATTATCGAGCTCCGTTGAAAGGCAAAGTCTATCTTATTTTGAATTCCTGCTTTGCGTGTCGGTCGAGTTTATAGACTATAAAATCCTTGCTCAGTCAAGCATTAAAAGCAAACATAGGAGGAAAGGCTGTGTCCCTACCCGTCTCCACCGGGTTCGAATAGTCAGCTAGTTTACACCAGGACTAATTAATCCTGGTTTACAGAGCAGCAGCATATACAGACGATGGAGTGACTGTATTATTATTATTACCTTTATTACTAGCTAAGCTACAACCCTACCTGGAAAAGCAGGATGCTATAAGCCCAGGGTCTCCAACAAGGTATCCGGTCAAATTGCCTAACGACCAAGTCACCTAGTATCTACTGTAGAGCCAAGTCACCTAATAACAAACGAACCACTTTGTTTATGTCGTCAGCATCACCATCATCTACACCTATTGACACAAAGGGACTCTTGTTGGATTTCGCCAGTCTCTATCTTGAACTTATAATTTGATACTTCTCCATTCACCATCTACCTCACGCTTCATACTCGTCCGCCATTTAGGCCTGGGTCTTCCAACTCTAGGGCCTTGCGAGGCCCGGTTGGAAAGTTTTGTGAACTAATCTCTCTTGGAGAGTGCGAAGAGCATGTCAAAACCATCTAAATTTACCCCAAACCATGATCCCGTCCAAATGTGACACTAGTAATATCTCCTAGTAGTTTAAGTACACCTAATCAAATAAACAAGATTCAGAAAAGGCTTCTGATCACACCGATGTCAAGCACTTAATCCTTGGACACCAGCAAAAGTATATATGCCCCACTAAAAGAAATGTTAGGTTTTAATTAGTGGTTTATACACAGTAGTTCTTTAGGATCACCTTTACTTCGGGAAAAGAAAAGAAAAATTTAGACTATAGTGCATCGATAGTTTTAAGAGATGAAATATGATTAAGAAACAGAAATCTTCAAACTAGCGAGTTACTTTTAAGAGCAAAATTAAAATTCTTTACCTCCAGAAAACGGGCGAATAGTTTAAAATTCACATTCATCAAGAATTCAAGTCAACATAAAAAATGGAAACGGGGAAAAAAAGAAGGAAACACCAAACAATAAGGATACCATGGCAAAGAATAAAGTTAACATAACAAAAAAAAAGAGGAAACACAGCAAAAGATCAAGGAAGTACGCAAAAAAAAAAAAAAAAAAAAAAAAGTTAGCAGCAAAAAGTAAAGTTAATTTTTTTTTTCAAGTTTCTTGTCTTGAAACCCCCTCAGCGACCCAATAACCTAACGAGCCTTCTATATTGTGGGTAAGAAGCGGGTGGGGGGGGGGGGGGGTAGTGAGAGAACAACTGCCTAATATACCGATTGATATTAATTACACCAGCTAAATTTATTCTATTGCCCTTCCTGTAGAAGATTGATAGACAAAATACAGCAATACGATCTTGACCAACCTATAAAAGAACTAATTGGTTGAACAACACAGAAAGAAAGATAATCAGTACACAAAGAAATATATCTCAATTGGGCCGAAGACCAGAAAGATCGTCTACAACTTGATGATTGTGGGTCTTAAAAATCTCATGTTAAATTACGTGGTGAATTTAAATAAACCAGGAAATTCCCGAGTAAAAAAAGCGCCTCTTCAGTTCTACCAAGATCATTACAATAAGTCAAGAAAACACTTAAAGATTTGCATTAAAAAACTGTAAATGCCTGGCAACATTTATTCCAGGATTTTTACAGTTTAAAAAACTAATATATTGACACGAGGGAGTGATATTCGGGTCACCAACCAGTGAAATATTAGAACAAAGTATGGTAAAACTACAGTCGCCCTTATTTTAATGAAATACGGCTGAGAACTGTATATTTTTAGGGTGAATTTCCGACGAAGATTATTTTTTTTTTTTTTTTTTAAATAGTGTAGTTAACGATGCCAAGAATGCATTTCTGTAGTCGCTCCCCTTTCCCAAAAGAAACTGCCTCTAACCATCGTAAGCTTCTAGAGCAGAGAGGAACTTTACAAGTAGTTCTCAAAGTAAAAATATGAGTAGTGGTTTCCACTCCTTATACATCCCATTGTTGCGCCTCGACGAATACACCCCAATATCTACGTCCCCATGAATACACCTAAAAGTCTACAAAACCGACGAATACACCCCTACGTCTACACCCCTACGTCTAAACCCCAATAAATAAACCCAAATGTAAACACCCCCCGAAAACACCCCAATGTCTACACCCCAACGAATAAACCCCAATGTCTAGACCCCCACAAATAAACCCCAATGTCTAGACCCCCACAAATAAACCACAATATCCACACCCCCATGAATAAACTCCAATGTCTACACCCCAACGAATAAACCGCAATGTCTACACCCCAACGAATAAACCCCAATGTCTACACCCCACAAATAAACTCCAATGTCTACACCCCCAACGAAGAAACACCAATGTCTACACCCCCACAAATAAACACCAATGTCAACACCCCAACGAATAAACACCAATGTCTACACCCCCACAAATAAACACCATTGTCTACACCCCCGCAAATAAACTCCAATGCCTACACCCCCAACGAAGAAACACCAATGTCTACACCCCCACAAATAAACTCGAATGTCTACACCCCCAATGAATAAACCCCAATGTCTACACCCCCAACGAATAAACCCCTATGTCTACACCCCCACAAATAAACTCCAATGTCTACACCCCAATGAATAAACCCCAATGTCTACACCCTCAACGAATAAACTCCAATGTCTACACCCCCAACGAATAAACCCCAATGTCTACACCCCCCAACGAATAAACCCCAATGTCTACACCCCTAACGAATAAACCCCAATGTCTACACCCCATAAATAAACCCCAATGTCTACACCCCAACGAATAAACCCCAATGTCTACACCCCAACGAATAAACCCCAATGTCTACACCCCAACGAATAAACCCCAATGTCTACACCCCAACGAATGAACCCCAATGTCTACACCCCCAACGAATAAACCCCAATGTCTACACCCCACACAAATAAACTCCAATGTCTAAACCCTCAATGAATAAACCCCAATGTCTACACCCCGACAAATAAACCCCAATGTCTACACCCCCAACGAATAAACTCCAATGTCTACACCCCCACAAATAAACCCCAATGTCTACACCCCCAACGAATAAACCCCAATGTCTACACCCCACACAAATAAACTCCAATGTCTAAACCCCAACGAATAAACCCCAATGTCTACACCCCCACAAATAAACCCCAATGTCTACACCCCCAACGAATAAACTCCAATGTCTAAACCCCCAACAAATAAACACCAATGTCTAAACCCCCAACAAATAAACACCAATGTCTACACCCCAACGAATAAACCTCAATGTCTACACCCCCACAAATAAACCCCAATGTCTACACCCCCACAAAAACTCCAATGTCTACACCCCAACGAATAAACCCCAATGTCTACACCCCAACGAATAAACCCCAATGTCTATACTCCCACAAATAAACCCCAATGTCTACACCCCCACAAAAACTCCAATGTCTACACCCCAACGAATAAACCTCAATGTCTATACCCCCACAAATGAATCCAATGTGTACACCCGCACAAATGAACTTCAATATCTACACCCCCACAAATAAACTCCAATGTCTACACCCCCACAAATAAACCCCAATGTCTACACCCCCACAAATAAACCCCAATGTCTACACCACAACGAATAAACCCCAATGTCTACACCCCAACGAATAAACCCCAATGTCTACACCCCAACGAATAAACCCCAATGTCTATACCCCCACAAATAAACCCCAATGTCTACACCCCCACAAAAACTCCAATGTCTACACCCCAACGAATAAACCTAAATGTCTATACCCCCACAAATGAATCCAATGTCTACACCCCCACAAATGAACTCCAATATCTACACCCCCACAAATAAACCCCAATATCTACACCCCCACAAATAAACCCCAATATCTACACCCCCACAAATAAACTCCAATGTCTACACCCCAGCGAATAAACCTCAATGTCTACACCCCTACAAATAAACCCCAATGTCTACACCACCACAAAAACTCCAATGTCTACACCCCAATGAATAAACCCCAACGTCTATACCCCCACAAATGAATCCAAAGTCTACACCCCCACAAATAAACTCCAATATCTACACCCCCACAAATAAACCCCAATGTCTACACCCCCACAAAAACTCCAATGTCTACACCCCAACGAATAAACCCCAATGTCTACACCCCCACAAATGAATCCAATGTCTACACCCCCACAAATAAACTCCAATATCTACACCCCCACAAATAAACCCCAATGTCTACACCCCCACAAAAACTCCAATGTCTACACCCCAACGAATAAACCCCAATGTCTATACCCCCACAAATGAATCCAATGTCTACACCCCCACAAATAAACTCCAATATCTACACCTCCACAAATAAACTCCAATATCTACACCCCCACAAATAAACCCCAATGTCTACACCACCACAAAAACTCCAATGTCTACACCCCAATGAATAAACCCCAACGTCTATACCCCCACAAATGAATCCAATGTCTACACCCCCACAAATAAACTCCAATATCTACACCCCCACAAATAAACCCCAATGTCTACACCCCCACAAAAACTCCAATGTCTACACCCCAACGAATAAACCCCAATGTCTACACCCCCACAAATAAACTCCAATATCTACACCTCCACAAATAAACTCCAATATCTACACCCCCACAAATAAACCCCAATGTCTACACCCCCACAAAAACTCCAATGTCTACACCCCAACGAATAAACCCCAATGTCTACACCCCCACAAATAAACTCCAATATCTACACCCCCACAAATAAACCCCAATGTCTACACCCCCACAAATAAACGCCAATGTCTACACCCCCACAAAAACTCCAATGTCTATACCCCAACGAATAAACCCCAATGTCTATACCCCCACAAATGAACTCCAATGTCTACACCCCCACAAATAAAGTTCAATATCTACACCCCCACAAATAAACTCCAATGTCTACACCCCAACGAATAAACCCCAATGGCTACACCCCAACGAATAAACCCCAATGTCTACACCCCCACAAATGAATCCAATGTCTACACCCCCACAAATAAACCCCAATGTCTACACCACCACAAATAAACCCCAATATACACACTCCTAATGAATAAACCCCATTGTACACCATGTGAATTATACCACATTACTATACAGTATACCTTCCGAATGAACCCACATCGCTTTGCATGCACACTAATCCCCCGTCAAATATTGCTTTACACCCACACGAATACACAGCATTGTCCTACACCCACACGAATACAGAGCATTGTTCTACACCCACACGAATACAGAGCATTGTTCTACACCCACACGAATACAGAGCATTGTTCTACACCCACACGAATACACAGCATTGTTCTACACCCACACGAATACACAAGCTTTAAAAAAAAAAAATAGTGTCCACCGCGAGTTTAAGAATCCGTATCACAGTTTTAAAAATAGCTTGCGGTTTTCATCATCATTGGCTTTTCGAGTAATGTTCCACGGCAAATATTCCTCCAGACACACCATTCGTAATATAACGTAATAAATTTGTAAGATTACGAATATTTAAGTGGAACCCCCCGTGAATAAATTCTAGTAATCCCATGAACAAATATGAGCAAATCAAAATAAATTAGAGTACACCCAGGAATGTATCTGTAAAACGCATCAGTAAAAAAGTACCCATACATAAAACCAGGAATAATCAAAGTACACACGAGAATAAATTAGAATACACTCAGGACTATATCTGTAAACCCAGGAATATATCTGTAAACACATCAATAAACCAGGACCCATAAATAAACCCAGCAATAATCATAGTACACCCAGGAATAAATTATTAAACACCAAGGAATAAATTATAGTACATCTAGGAATATATTTAATCATCAATAAACCAGTACACAGACCCAGGAATAAGTTAGAATACACCCAGGAATAAGTTAGAATACACCCAGGAATAAGACCCAGGAATAAGTTAGAATACACCCAGGAATAAGTTAGAATACACCCAGGAATAAGTTACAATACACCCAGGAATATTTCTAAACTTATCATTAATCAATACCCATAAATTAACCCGAGAATAATTAGAATATACCCAGGTATAAATTAGAATACACCCAAGATTAAATTTGAGTACACCCAGTAATATATCTAAACATCAATAACCCAAGGAATAACGAAAGTACATACAGGAATAAATTAAGAGTACACCCAGGAATAACCAAAGTACACCCAGGAATAAATTAGAATACCCCCAGGAATATATCTAAACACAATAGATTAGTACACATATTAAGAGTAAATACATGAAGAAATTAAGAGTAAAATCATAAATTCTATTAAAGCCATTAATATATTCGATGAAGACCCATAGAAAATAAATTTATAGGAAACCCAAATAAATTACTGTAAACTCAAAGTCTAGTAAACCCATAAATAAATCAAAAGTATACGTATTAGAGTGAACTCAAAAATGGAGTCCGTGAACATGGATGAATGAATGAATGGATAAGCGTGGATGAAAGACTGTAAGCTTATAAATAAATTAGTGCAAATCCATAATTAAGAGTAACTAAAGCTCTCCAGTAAAAGTCTGACAACCTAAAGCTCTCCAGTAAGAGTCCAGACAACCCAAAGCTCTCCAGTAAAAGTTCAGACAACCCAAAGTTCTCCGGTAAGAGTCCTGACAACCCAAAGCTCTCCAGTAAGAGTCCAGACAACCCAAAGCTCTCCAGTAAGAGTCCAGACAACCCAAAGCTCTCCAGTAAGAGTCCAGACAACCCAAAGCTCTCCAGTTAAGAGGCCAGAGAACCCAAAGCTCTCCAGTTAAGAGGCCAGACAACCCAAAGCTCTCCAGTAAAAGTCCAGACAACCCACAGCTCTCCAGTAAAAGTCCAGACAACCCACAGCTCTCCAATAAAAGTCCAGACAACCCAAAGCTCTCCAGTAAAAGTCCAGACAACCCAAAGCTCTCCAGTAAAAGTCCAGACAACCCAAAGCTCTCCAGTAAAAGTCCAGACAACCCAAAGCTCTCCAGTAAAAGTCCAGACAACCCAAAGCTCTCCAGTAAAAGTCCAGACAACCCAAAGCTCTCCAGTAAAAGTCCAGACAACCCAAAGCTCTCCAATAAAAGTCCAGACAACCCAAAGCTCTCCAATAAAAGTCCAAACAACCCAAAGCTCTCCAGTAAAAGTCCAGACAACCCAAAGCTCTCCAGTAGAAGACCAGACAACCCAAAGCTCTCCAGTAGAAGACCAGACAACCCAAAGCTCTCCAGTAGAAGACCAGACAACCCAAAGCTCTCCAGTAGAAGACCAGACAACCCAAAGCTCTCCAGTAGAAGACCAGACAACCCAAAGCTCTCCAGTAAAAGTCCAAACAACCCAAAGCTCTCCAGTAAAAGTCCAGACAACCCAAAGCTCTCCAGTAAAAGTCCAGACAACCCAAAGCTCTCCAGTAAAAGTCCAGACAACCTAAAGCTCTCCAGTAAAAGTCCAGGCAACCTAAAGCTCTCCAGTAAAAGTCCAGGCAACCTAAAGCTCTCCAGTAAAAGTCCAGGCAACCTAAAGCTCTCCAGTAAAAGTCCAGGCAACCTAAAGCTCTCCAGTAAAAGTCCAGGCAACCTAAAGCTCTCCAGTAAAAGTCCAGGCAACCTAAAGCTCTCCAGTAAAAGTCCAGGCAACCTAAAGCTCTCCAGTAAAAGTCCAGACAACCCAAAGCTCTCCAGTAAATGTCCAGACAACCCAAAGCTCTCCAGTAAAAGTCCAGACAACCCAAAGCTCTCCAGTAAAAGTCCAGACAACCCAAAGCTCTCCAGTAAAAGTCCAGACAACCCAAAGCTCTCCAGTAAAAGTCCAGACAACCTAAAGCTCTCCAGTAAAAGTCCAGACAACCCAAAGCTCTCCAGTAAAAGTCCAGACAACCCAAAGCTCTCCAGTAAAAGTCCAGACAACCCAAAGCTCTCCAGTAAAAGTCCAGACAACCGAAAGCTCTCCAGTAAAAGTCCAGACAACCGAAAGCTCTCCCTTTAGATTTCGCCATACTGTGCGATAGGATTCAGAGGTTCCTAAAAATTGAGCGATTTTTCAAATTACCGTCCTGCTGGAATAAATCAAAAGCATTCGTCTTATCTCGAACTTAGTAGGTAACAGTTGAAGTTAGTCTTTGTCTTATCTCTTATCTCGCAATTATTAAGGTAACAGTTGAAGTTAGTCTTTGTCTTATCTCTTATCTCGCAATTATTAAGGTAACAGTTGAAGTTAGTCTTTGTCTTATCTCTTATCTCGCAATTATTAAGGTAACAGTTGAAGTTAGTAGAGGAACAGATCAAGATGAAGTTTTAATTCAAATATTCAAATGAACTAACTCCTACTAACCGGTTAACTAGCCAAGAATGGCGAGACAATTGGTAGAAAAGAAGTTTGAAAGTTTGTGTTTAAAGACATTCGCAGTTATGAGCAGTAAAGTTTGAAATAAATCAATTGCTAAATGTAAATAGATTACATTAATAACGTTTGAAGTATGAAGAGCTTACAATAAATCGAATAGGAAATATGAATAGATTAAAAAGTCAATACAAAGGAATTGCTTATATACGAGGAAATCAATACTTCCACACGAAAGAGAACTTTCACGAAAGACGAGAACTTTTTTATAATTGAAACACAGGTCATGGAATAAAAAAAATTTATGGAAGGCCTATGGATACAAACTTGAAAAACCCAGAATAAAAAAAAAAGGTAAAAAAAAAAAACTTTAAGAGACTAATTAATTTTTTTTTTTTTCATGAAGTATCATAAAAGCACTAAATTAACCAAGACAGCATTGACGTGAAGATCAAGGAAGTATTGACATTGAAGATAAGAGAGAGAACTATAACGCAAGCGAATTTCTACTGACCAAGAATAGGAATAGTTAGAACAAAAGTTTGATGGGCTTCGTTGGGACCTGGGAAGCCATTCGAGACAAGGAACAACATGGGAAGGAGGGTGATGGACCTAAAGTTGCACTATCAGGAGGTATCTGAATACTAGTAATGCATCTGAATACAAGTAATGCATACATCAAATAATGTGTACAAGTAATATGTAAAACAAGCAATGCAAAGTAATGCGTGCAACACTTAGTGTACAAAAAGTAATGAGTACAAGTATTAAGAAGTAATTGGTACAACACGTAATGTGTATAACAAGTAATGCGTACAAGTAATGCATAGAAGTAATGCGAAGTAAGGCATACAACACGTAACAAGTACAAAAAGTAATGGGTACAACACGTAATGTGTACAACAAGTAATGCAAACAAGTAAAGCAAAGCAATGTGTACAAGTAATGCGTACAACACGTAATGCATACAAAAAGTAATGCAAAGTAATGCGTACAACACGTAATGTGTACAACAAGTAATGCGAAGTAATGCGTACAACACGTAATGCGTACAAAAAGTAATGCAAAGTAATGCGTACAACACGTAATGTGTACAACAAGTAATACGAAGTAATGCGTACAACACGTAATGTGTACAACAAGTAATACGAAGTAATGCGTACAACGCGTAATGCATAAAACAAGTAATGCATACAAGTAATACTTAGTAATGCGTACAAGTAATACTTAGTAATGCGTACAACAAATGTGTAAAAGTAATGTGTACAACAAATGTCTACAAGTAATGCATACAATTAATACGAAGTAATGCGTACAACATTTAATGGGTACAAGTAATACGAAGTAATGCGTACATCATTTAATGTGTACATCTAGTAATGCAAAGTAATGCGTAAAACACGTAATGTGTACAAGTAAAGCGTATAAGTAATACGAAGTAATGCGCACAACAGCTAATGTGTACATCTAGCAATGCAAAGTAATGCGTACAACACGTAATGTGTACAACAAGTAATGCGTAAAAGTCATACGAAGTAATGCGTACAACACTTAATGTGTACATCTAGCAATGCAAAGTAATGCGTACAACACTTAATGTGTACAACAAGTAATGCGAAGTAATGCGTACTTCAAGGTATGCGTACAAGTACTGCGTACAAATAATGCGTCCAAGTCAGACACCAAATCATGTTTTGCCAATACACAAAGACAGCCAGTTTTGAACTTTAAATAAACTTAACCTTTACCTATATAAATGAAAAAAAAAAAAAAAAAAGATGAAAGGTACCACTTGATCAAACAATAAAAAAGTTTTAATTTCGATTTGGAAGAAGTGCTAACTCGCACTTAAAATTCTTACGGATTTTCCTTTCAGTTACATAAATTTTCCTGTTAAAAAAAAAAAAAAAAAAAAAAAATTTTGTAACTTTTATATACCACGTAATTTCCAAATACAACAAAAATTACTACGCACGTCATTTTCATGTGTGCAACACAAAATCTTAAGCTTAACCCTTCTATTACGTAAAATATGCTGCACCATAACTCGTTATTAGGATTTTCCACTTAAAATTACACAAATATTGGTACCAGGCAATTACATACCTTTGTGTACCACATTTTCCACCTATAATTACATACATTTTTGTACCACACAAATGCATAAATATTTGCACCACAACACATAACTGTTCAAAAACTGTTTAAAACACGATACAAGCAACAAAATGAAATAATAAAGGGTATTCTACCTTTTGAGAAATTTGATACCAAAGGGATTATAATTACCTGGTCGTGTAGAAATGCAACGAGGTCACAGTACCGCATATTTGGAAACCAACGAGCCTTCAGTTCCACAGATTTATATTCTCCGATGCCTCAAATTATCTCAGAGTTTACGCGATTAATTTCACTAGAAGTTCCTCTACTCGGTAACAATCTATCTTGCTGTATCGGACCACCTCATCACAATTCCAAAAGTAGTAGAACATTTTGGTGCCTGTCTGGATACCCGCCGACTCCTGGAATTATATATATATCCTGGAATCAAATCCAAGATTCTTTATCCACTCACAAGTCTTATTTATCAAACCGCACTGGAGCGAGCTCACTCCCTTGTGACAGTGCCTCTGTTTCAGACTTAGTCGAAGACTATACTCGTTCGCTATTGGTCAGTTCTGAACGAGAGAAATTTGCAAAATGCCTGTTTGACTGTCTCGTTATATCGTTCGTTAATCAATTCTCTATCCAGATGGAATTCAAATTTGATAGAGTCAAATACGATGGAAAAAAATAACAGTTCGACTTAAGAAAGTCTTGCGTTAGTTAATCAACTCTCTATCCGATGTAATTTAAAATTGACGAAGTCAAATATGATGAAAAAAATCACACAGTTCAAATAAAGAAAGTCTCAAGATAGTTAATCAACTCTCTATCTAGATGAAATTTAAACGTTAGTTAATCAACTCTCTAATTTAAAATTTAAACTTAATCGAGTCAAATATGATGGAAAAAATAACAGTTCAAATTAATAGTCTTATAACCCGTCCACCAATATGGCACACAGATGCTATCATATAACTAACCCTATTAT
>NC_090741.1:56627101-56636669 GCF_036898095.1 Palaemon carinicauda
ATGATAAAAAAAAAAACCATTTTATGAAAGACGAAAATAGAATACTTATCCAGAAAGACGAAAATACGAATAAAAAAAAAAAAACTACAAAAATGATAAAAAAAAAAAAAACTTTTTATGAAAGACAAAAATAAAATACTTATCTAGAAAGACGAAAATAAGGATAATAATAAAAAAACTGAAATGATAAAAAATGCCATTTTGTGAAAGACGAAAATAAAATACTTATCCAGAAAGACGAAAATATGGATAATAAAAAACTATAAAAATAATAAAAAAAAAAATGCCATTTTCTGAAAGACGAAAATAAAATACTTATCCAGAAAGACGAAAATAAGAATAAAAAAAAAAAAAACTACAAAAATGATAAAAAAGCCGTTTTATGAAACACGAAAATAAAATACTTATCCAGAAAGACGAAAATACGGATAAAAAAATACTATGAAATGATAAAAAATGCCATTTTCTGAAAGACGAAAATAAAATACTTATCCAGAGAGACGAAAATACGGATAATAAAAATATACTATAAAATTATAAAAAAAAATTACCTCTCCAGGAAAAAAATATGGTTAATTAAAAAATGCTATAAAAATTATAAAAAATGTCATGACTTTCTAAAAGAAAATATGGGTAATATAAAAAATACTATAAAAATGATAAAAAACGCCATTTTATGAAAGACGAAAATAAAAAAAAAAACTTACCCAGAAACGACGACAAAATAGACGAACCTCATGACCATTCATTCGAGTCAACTCAGCTAAGCTGAAACCAGTGTAGACAACAGATTATTCCAAGTAAATGGAAAAAATTTCAAGTTACTTACGAGGTCAGAAAATGGATTTCAAGAACCCTGTGGGGGAATTTTGAGTACCATCATCAATAAAAATCACTCAACGTCAATGGAGAGAAGAATTAATTTTTTGTCTTTTAATAAAAGGACTTTTGTGTAGTCATTGTGGTCTATGTACATGACCAGTATTATTATTATTATTATTATTATTATTATTATTATTATTATTATTATTATTATTATTATTGCTTGTTAAGCTACAACCCTAGCTGGAAAAGCAGGATGCTATAAGCCCCTGGAATTTTATTTTCCTTTTTTTTTTTTAACGTTTTTTAAAGCTACAACCCTAGTTGGGAAAGTAGAATGCTATAATCTCAAGGGCCCCAACAGGGTAACAATAGCCCAGTGAGGAGAAGAAACAAAGAAATAAACTAAAAGAGAAATAAAGAACAATTAAATAGAATATTTCAAGAACATAAACAACATTAAATTAGATCTATCATATATAAACTATAAAAACTTCATAAAACCAAGAGGAAGAGAAACAAGATAGAGTAGCGCGCCCAAGTGTACCCTCAAACAAGAGAACTCTAACCCAAGACAGTGGAAGACCATGGTACAGAGGCTATGGCACTATCCAAGACTAGAGAACAATGGATTGATTTTGGAGTGTCCTTCTCCTAGAGGAGCTGCTTACCATAGCTAAAGAGTCTCTTCTACCCTTGCCAAGAGAAAGTAGCCACTGGACAATTACAGTGCAATAGATAACCCCTTGAGAGAATAAGAATTGTTTGGTAATCTCGGTGTTATCAGGTGTAAGAGGACAGAGGATAATATGTAAAAAAATAGACCAGACTATTCAGTGCATGTGTAGGTAAAGGGAAAATGAACAGTAACCAGAGAAAGGGATCAAATGTAGCACTGTCTGGCCAGTCAAAAGACCTCATAACTCTCTAATAGTAGTATCTCAACGGGTGGCTGGTGCCCTGACCAACCAACTACTTACATTGGCATTCATTTACCAATAGGCTGTCTTAAATTTGGCAAATTGAGAAAAAATATAAGAAATGATAATAAAAGACAATTCATATGATGTGCAGGACACAGGCCTCGGATATGTCAGTTCATGTCTGGAGTTTTGTCAGATTTCATCACCACCTAAGCCAGTACGAACTGGTGATGGTGGGAGATTTTCGTCTGATCGCTCAGAGCAAAACCAACTTAATATACGTGGCTCTGATTAGTAACAGATTTGATGATCATGGTGATACGCAAGCCCTTATATATATATATATATATATATATATATATATATATATATATATATATATATATATATATATATATATATGTATGTATTTACATATATGCATACACACACACACACACACACACACATATATATATATATATATATATATATATATATATATATATATATACATATATATATATATATATATATATATATATACTGTATATATATATATATATATATATATATATATATATATATATACTGTATATATATATATATATATATATATATATATATATATATATATATATATATATATATATATACATATATTGTATATATTTATATATATATATATATATATATATATATATATATATATACATACATATATTATATATATATATATACATTATATATATACAGTATATAAATAAATTAGGCAATAGCCTACATAATGGTATAAAGAATCGATTATACAAAATTATAACTCATTCTCAACAGCTAGGTGCAATATCTTAATACTGGGTGGCTGCCTTATACCCAATGCTCCTGAATCTTCGGTAGTAACATGTCCCTCAGTTACTAAGTCGTCATACCCTTATAACAAAACCCTTACTGTTTTCCTCAAAGTATGGAATAAAATATGTATTTATCTTTTCAGTTCAACTCTTTGTTTTTTAAAGTTTTAGTGGAACACGGGAGATACAGGTCTACCCTAGTAGTCATTCGCAGCCATTGGCCTGGTTTCCCTTTGTCTTAAATGGGTGGACAGAGGACTTAGGCACAGATGATGTATGTGTTCATAATCTGTATTCTGTTTATAAGGCATCGCCCTTTTCCTCTTCTATCCATTGGCGACTTCTAAAAAAAAAAAAAAAAAAAAAAAAAAAAAAAAAAAAAAAAAAAAAAAAGGACCAGCTAATATCTTAGCGAAGTCTGGAAGTGTTTGTCCTGGGACGAAGTTAGAGCCAATCCCAGTGCAAGCTCGTTTAGCGGAGGCAAGTATTGGCTACCCAAGACATCATCAACTATTCAGTACTCCTTGTTACCACATGCCAAATCACTATATCATGTCCCTAATATGCTCTTTTCTCCGCTGTGGTTGCTTCATTCGCAACTAAATGCAAAGCATAATCTCATTGCTCCTCTGTTTTGGTAAGAGGCACATTAATGTACTGTGCTTGCCATCCCCTTGGGTCATTAACAAATTATCGTAATTACCTATAATTTATATCAAATCTCTCAAATGGTCATTACTCCGCCGTGGCTCTCTTCGCTCGCAATTAAACATAATCTCATTGCTCTTCCGTTCTGTTAAGAGGTATGTCAGTGTGCTGTGCTTGGCATCCCCTTGGGTCATTAAAAAAGTATCGTAATTACCTATAACTTATATCAAATCTCTCAAATGGTCTTTGCTTCGGAGTGGCTCCCTTCGCTCGCGATTAAACATAATCTCATTGCTCCTCTGTTTTAGCAAGCGGTATATGAATGTGCTGTTCTTTTCATCCGCGTGGGTCATTAACAAAGTATCGTAGATTACAAATAATTTATATCAAATCTCTCAAATGGTCTTTACTCCGCCATGGCTCCCTTCGCTTGCGATTAAACATAATCTCATTGCTCCTCCGTTTTGACAAGCGATATATGGATATCCCGTGCACGCCATCCGCATGGGTCACTAATAAAGGTTGTCAATACTTGCCTCCGTTGCGCTAACACTATGATTGGCACTAATTTCATACCGGGACAAACCCTTCCAGACTTCGCTAATATGCGACATGCCATTCTGTCCAAGACTTTCCGCCTTACCAAGTTTACTAAGTTCCCTTTTAAGCTTTTAAAACTCAAGAGGCTTAGACTACATAAAAGATTGAACTTAAAAAAGTTTCTAATGCGTTTCGACTCGAGTTTTGAAAGGTTTGGAAAAAATCGTGAAACTATCTGAAAGAGACTTGAAGCCATATTAAGAAATGCAAGAAATTCGGCCTTCAATACCATAAATGTCTAGAATTTCGAAAGAATTTTTTTTTCTGGTAATCATAAAACGATGAGATACTGATAAGATAATGGCTTAAAGCAAGTATTTCATGCGATGAAATATTATAATCTTTTACGTATTCAGTGCATTAACTGATAGACAATGGAGGCGGAATTTGAGAATAAAAAATAGAGGTAGCATCATGAATTTTATACCAAAAGCCACAATCGTTGAGGTTTTGGATTTAAAATAGAAAATAAAAACAGAATCCAGACGTATATATATACCCAATTACTCTTGACTTCCTCAGATTTGAAATCTGTTTAAATTCTGGATCAAAATCGACATTCCAAATCCCGATTCCAGTTGAGGGTTCATGAATATCTTATTAGATAATATTCTCGAGCAATCAGCAATATATTAAAAAAAGATAGATTGATAAATACTGCTTATAAATTGAATATTTACTTAGCTTCATGGACTGGTCTATCTTTAGGGCATACGTGCATTTCATCATCTGTAAGATACACACACAAATAGACACACACACACTCACACACACTATACTGCTACACTAATTCATACACTGCAGAAAAATAACTTGATCTACGTAGTCAAAGAATTTATTCAGTGATGTATATATATATACATATATATATATATGTATATATATATATATATATATAGATATATATATATATATGTACATTATATTATATATAATATATATATATATATATATATATATATATATATATATATATATATATATATATATGTATGTATATATATACTGTATATATATACACACACACACACACACACACACACACACACACACACACACACATATATATATATATATATATATATATATATATATATATATATATATATATATATATATATATATATATAATATATGAACAACTGAACAGCTACTGTGACAGCTTAAATGTTCAAACATCAATTTTGGAAAGGTTTAAATCCCTACCCAAGTGGTTAACAGGAGTATACCTTCGATTCTCTCTCTCTCTCTCTCTCTCTCTCTCTCTCTCTCTCTCTCTCTCTCTCTCTCTCTCTCTCTCTCTTAAGCGAAAGAAGTAGAATAAAGGAACGTTTCACAATGTTATTTTTTGCATCTTTCTTGTCAAGGAAAATATTTTGAAGTATTTATAAGTATCTTCCTAATTGGTAATTGATAATTGAACATTCATTATTACAGATCTGGGTTGTAGACTATAAGAAAAAAAGTACAAAATATTTTTTTTTTCATAAAAGATATAAACTATATTTGATCATAAAAAATATTATTGTAACAAAAAAAAAAAAACTTTTTTTTTCTTTTTTAATAAAATGTGAATAACTCCTAAGTTTATCTATATGATTCTTAGAATCATTCTTTCTCCATATTATAAGGAATTATTTGAGCTGGATTTTGTTTTATTGTACCAATTAAATTCTGATTTCTACGCAGTATGAGAGAGAGAGAGAGAGAGAGAGAGAGAGAGAGAGAGAGCTTTGTCTAATGGCATCCTGACACTAAGGTCATTGACGCCGAAAGAGAGAGGAGAGAGAGAGAGAGAGAGAGAGAGAGAGAGAGAGAGAGAGAGAGAGAGAGAGAGAGAGAGAGAGCTTTGTCTAATGGCATCCTAACATCTAAGGTCATTGACGCCGGAGAGAGAGAGAGAGAGAGAGAGAGAGAGAGAGAGAGAGAGAGAGAGAGAGAGAGAGAGAGAGAGAGAGAGAGAGAGCTTTGTCTAATGGCATCCTGACATCTAAGGTCATTGAGGCCGGAGAGAGAGAGAGAGAGAGAGAGAGAGAGAGAGAGAGAGAGAGAGAGAGAGAGAGAGAGAGAGAGAGAGAGAGAGAGAAAGCTTTGTCTAATGGTATCCTGATTAGATGTCATTGACGCCGAAGAGAGAGAGAGAGAGAGAGAGAGAGAGAGAGAGAGAGAGAGAGAGAGAGAGCTTTGTCTAATGGTATCATGACACTAAGGTCATTGACGCCGAAAAGAGAGAGAGAGAGAGAGAGAGAGAGAGAGAGAGAGAGGAGAGAGAGAGAGAGAGAGAGAGAGCTTTGTCTAATGGCATCCTGACATCTAAGGTCATTGACGTCGGAGAGAAAAAAAAGATATATATATATATATATATATATATATATATATATACATATATATATATATATATATATATATATATATATATATATATATATATTATAGATGAGAGAGAGAGAGAGAGAGAGAGAGAGAGAGGAGAGAGAGAGAGAGAGACAGAGAGATAGAGAGAGAGAGAGCTTTGTCTAATGGTATCATGACACTAAGGTCATTGACGCCGAAAAGAGAGAGAGAGAGAGAGAGAGAGAGAGAGAGAGAGAGAGAGAGAGAGAGAGAGAGAGAGAGCTTTTGTCTAATGGCATCCTGACATCTAAGGTCATTGACGCCGGAGAGAGAGAGAGAGAGAGAGAGAGAGAGAGAGAGAGAGAGAGAGAGAGAGAGAGAGAGAGAGAGGGAGAGAGAGAGAGCTTTGTCTAATGGCAATCCTGACATCTAAGGTCATTGACGCCGGAGGAGAGAGAGAGAGAGAGAGAGAGAGAGAGAGAGAGAGAGAGAGAGAGGAGAGAGAGAGAGAGAGAGAAGCTTTGTCTAATGGTATCCTGATATCTAGGGTCATTGACGCCGAAGAGAGAGAGAGAGAGAGAGAGAGAGAGAGAGAGAGGAGAGAGAGAGAGAGAGAGAGAGAGAGCTTTGTCTAATGGCATCCTGACACTAAGGTCATTGACGCCGAACAGAGAGAGAGAGAGAGCTTTGTCTAATGGCATCCTGACATCTAAAGTCATTGACGCCGGAGAGAGAGAGAGAGAGAGAGAGAGAGAGAGAGAGAGAGAGAGAGAGAGAGGAGAGAGAGAGAGAGAGAGAGCTTTGTCTAATGGCATCCTGACACTAAGGTCATTGACCGCCGAAAAGAGAGAGAGAGAGAGAGAGAGAGAGAGAGAGAGAGAGAGAGAGAGAGAGAGAGAGAGAGAGAGCTTTGTCTAATGGCATCCTGACATCTAAGGTCATTGACGCCGGAGAGAGAGAGAGAGAGAGAGAGAGAGAGAGAGGAGAGAGAGAGAGAGAGAGAGAGAGCTTTGTCTAATGGCATCCTGACATCTAAGGTCATTGACGCCTTCCTTACTCGCCTTATTTCCTTATTTTTTGTTTGGGTTCCCCCAGGTCCCTCAGTGTGAGGCACCTCGTATATCCACCAGAGAGTTGCTAATGCATCTTCCGGTGTATTTTGCATCTTCCAGTCTTGGATGGTCTGGGATGCATCTTAGGTATTTATCGAGCTTATTCTTAAACACATCTACGCTCACTCCTGATATGTTTCTTAGTTGAGCTGGCAGCACATTAAATAGTCGCTGCATTATCGATGCTGGTGCGTAGTGGATTAATGTCCTGTGCGCCTTTCTCAGTTTACCTGGAATATTTTTTGGCACTATTAATCTACCTCGGCTTGCTCTTTCTGATATTTTAAGCTCCATGATGTTTTCAGTAATTCCTTCTATTTGCTTCCATGCTTGTATTATCATGTAGCGTTCTCTTCTCCTTTCTAGACTGTATAGTTTTAAAAATTGCAGTCTTTCCCAGTAGTCAAGGTCCTTAACTTCTTCTATTCTAGCAGTATAGGACCTTTGTACACTCTTTATTTGCGCAATATCCTTTTGATAGTGTGGGTACCATATCACATTGCCGTACTCGAGTGTACTACGCACATAAGTTTTGTAAAGCATAATCATGTGTTCAGCTTTTCTTGTTTTAAAGTGTCTGAATAACATTCCCATTTTTGCTTTACATTTAGCCAACAGTGTTGCTATTTGGTCGTTGCATAACATATTCCTATTTAAAATTACACCAAGATCTTTAATTGCTTCCTTGTTTGTGATTGTCTCATTATTAGGTCCCTTGTATGCATATACCATTTCTTCTCTGTTTCCATAATTTATTGATTCGAATTTATCGGAGTTAAATACCATCCTATTTATCTCCGCCCCATTCATATATTTTGTTTAGATCTCTTAGTAGTGAGTTCCTATCTTCATCACAAGTAATTTCTCTACTTATTCTTGTGTCATCGGCGAAACTTCTCACTACGGAGTTTTCAACATCACAGTCTATGTCTGAGATCATAATAACAAATAGCAGTCCAGCTAATACCGTACCTTGTGGCACACCCGATATTACCTGGGCTTCATCTGATTTCTCGTCATTTGCAACCACTATCTGTTTTCTGTTTTGCAGGAATTCTTTTACCCATTTTCCTATTTTTCCCACAATATTATGCTTTCTCATTTTTTTTCTCCAATATGTTATGGTCTACCTTGTCAAAGGCTTTTGCAAAATCTAGATAGATCACATCTGTGTCTTTTTCATTTATCATATTTTTGTATATGTTTTCATAGTGTGCTATCAGTTGGGTCTGTGTACTTTTTCCAGGTACGAACCGTGTTGACCCCATATTAAACAAATTATTTTTGACCAAATGGTTCATTATTTTCTTTTTTATTACCCTCTCATACACTTTCATAATATGTGATGTTAGACTAACAGGTCTTTAATTGCTTGCCTCTAGTCTTGATCCACTTTTGAAGATAGGGGTTATATAAGCTAATTTATGTTTAACATATATCTCACTCATATCTACACTCTGTCTTAGCAGTATTGCAAGCAGCTTCGCGATAGTGTTTGCAGTTTTTTTTAACAAAATCGCTGGAACTCTATCTGGTCCGCTGCCGATCCATCTTTAATTTCGTTTATAGCCGTGACAATATCTGCTTCATTAATATCTATATCCGTTAGATATTCCACATTTTCTTCTCTCATTTCTGTTTCATTATTCTCATTCGCAATTCTTGGCGTGAACTCACTCTTATATTTTTCTGCTAATATGTTGCATATTTCCTTTTTTTCATTCGTAGCCGTCCTTCAATTCTTAGAGGGCCTATTTCTATTCTCCCTTTATTCATCTTTTTTTCATAGGAGTAAAGTACTTTGGGGGTTTCTTTTTATATTTTGAAGTGTCCTTCTTCTAAGTCCCTTTTTTCATTTTCTTTCGACTGTATAATCTTTTGTTCTGCATATTCTATCTTACATTTTATTTCCCTCATTTTCCACACATTTTTTTCTTTTGCAAGATTTTTCTTCCACTTTCTAATTTTCTGAAATAAGATCCTTCTGTCTCTTGGTATGCACGTCTTTTGTTTGTTGTTTTTTTTCGGTACATATCTTTCAACAATTTTCTCCAGTATTTTGTACAGTATGTCCCGTATTTACCTGTATATTATCACTTATAAATACATTTTTCCATTCTTTATTCAGTTCTTCATTTATTTCTGACCATTTTATATTCTTACTGTAAAAATTATATTTTCCATATCCTTCCCAAAGTTTTGTGCTTTTATTAATTCTGTGATCACTTGCTTTGGAATGAACTATCAATTCTATGACATTGTGGTCTGAAATTCCCGTGTTATACACTATTATTTCTTT
>NC_090741.1:56637169-56657169 GCF_036898095.1 Palaemon carinicauda
ACTCTTTAGTTATGGTAAGCAGCTCCTCTAGGAGAAGGACACTCCAAAATCAAACCATTGTTCTCTAGTCTTGCGTAGTGCTATAGCCTCTGTACCATGGTCTTCCACTGTCTTGGGTTAGAGTTCTCTTGCTTGAGGGTACACTTGGGCACGCTACTCTATCTTGTTTCTCTTCCTCTTGGTTTTATGAAGTTTTTATAGTTTATATATGATAGATCTGATTTAATGTTGTTAATGTTCTTAAAATATTCTATTTAATTGTTCTTTATTTCTCTTTTAGTTTATTTCTTTGTTTCTTCTCCTCACTGGGCTATTTTTTCCCTGTTGGGGCCCTTGAGATTATAGCATTCTACTTTTCCAACTAGGGTTGTAGCTTAAAAAAAAAAAATGTACAAGCTATAAGTCCCTGGCCTTATAGCATCCTGCTTTTCCAACTAGGGTTGTAGTTTAACAGGCAATAAAAATAATAATAATGAAAATAATATTATTAATAATAATAATAATAATAATAATAATAATAATAATAATAATAATAATAATAATAATAATAATACTGGACATGTACATAGACCAGAATGACTACACAAAAGTCTTTTTATTAAAAGACAAAAAATTAATTCTTCTCTCCATTGACGTTGAGTGATTTTTATTGATGGTGGTATTCAAAAATCCCCCACAGGGTTCTTGAAATCCATTTTCTGACCTCGTAAGAAAATTGAAACTTTTCCATTTATTTGGAATAATCTGTTGTCTACACTGGTTTTAGCTTAGCTGAGTTGACTCGAATATATGGTCATGGAGTTCGTCTTTTTTGTCGTCGTTTCTGGGTAAGTTTTTTTTATTTTCGTCTTTCATAAAATGGCGTTTTTTATCATTTTTGTAGTATTTTTTATATTACCCATATTTTCGTCTTTTAGAAAGTCATGGCATTTTTTATCATTTTTATAGCATTTTTTAATTAACCATATTTTTTTCTGGAGAAGTAATTTTTGTTATAATTTTATAGTATATTTTTATTATCCGTATTTTCGTCTTTCTGGATAAGTATTTTATTTTCGTCTTTCAGAAAATGGCATTTTTTTATCATTTCATAGTATTTTTTTATCCGTATTTTCGTCTTTCTGGATAAGTATTTTATTTTCGTGTTTCATAAAATTGCTTTTTTTATCATTTTTGTAGTTTTTTTTTTTATTCGTATTTTCGTCTTTCTGGATAAGTATTTTATTTTCGTCTTTCAGAAAATGGCATTTTTCTTTTATTATTTTTATAGTTTTTTATTATCCGTATTTTCGTCTTTCTGGATAAGTATTTTATTTTCGTCTTTCACAAAATGGCATTTTTTATCATTTCAGTTTTTTTTATTATTATCCTTATTTTCGTCTTTCTAGATAAGTATTTAATTTTTGTCTTTCATAAAATGTTTTTTTTTTTATCATTTTTGTAGTTTTTTTTTTTTTATTCGTATTTTCGTCTTTCTGGATAAGTATTCTATTTTCGTCTTTCATAAAATGGTTTTTTTATCAATTTTGTAGTTTTTATTATCCGTATTTTCGTTTTTCTGGATAAGTATTTTATTTTCGTCTTTCAGAAATTTATGCCATGCTTTTGAAATGTTTGTAGTCATTTTCTAATTACCCAAATTTTCGTTTTTATGGATAATTATTTTCGTCTTTGAGAAAGTCATTGCATTTTTTTTTATAGTATTTTTTTTTTTCAATCACCCATATTTCCGTCTTTTCTGAATAAATAGGTTATTTTCGTCTCTCAGGGAGACACGGCCATTTTTTATCGTTTTTGTAGTATATATTTTATTTTTAACTACCCATATTTTCGTTTTTTTCTGGATAATTATTATCCTCTTTCATAAAATGGCATTTTTTTTTTCCTTTTTATAGTATTTTTATATCCCATATTTTCGTTTTTCTAGATAAGTATTTTATTTTCGTCTTTCAGAAATTCATGGCATTTTTTTTTTCATTTTATAGTATTTTTTATATACCATATTTTCGTTTTTCTGGTTAAGTATTTCATTTTCGTCTTTCAGGAAAGCATGGCCATTTTTTTATAAATATTTTTCTCTATGTCAATTTTTTTTATATATATATTTTTTTCCTAGTACTTAAAAAAGATATTTAGCAATATTTCCATATTTCTGTGAGACGTGACTATTTGTTTTACCATTTTTCATAGTATTTAAAAAAAAAAATTACCATTTTCCATAATATTTAAAACAAATTTTCCCCATAATTTCGTCTTTCTGTGAAATGTGGGTCCTTTTTTATCTTATTTTTCATAGTATATTGAATTTTTTGTCAAATTTCTTTTAATTTATAAACCTATTAACCCATGGCTACTTTTTTTTACCATTTTTCATAGTATTAAAAAAAATGTTTCCCAATATTTTCGTCTTTCTGTGAAACATGGTCCTTTTTCTTGTTTTTCATAGTATTTTGGATTTTTTTTTTTGACAATTTCTTTTTAATTTATAAACCGATTTACCCATGGCTATTTTTTTTTATCATTTTTCATAGTATTGAAAAAAAAATTTCCAATATTTTCCTCTTTCTGTGAAACATGGTTTTTTTTCTTGTTTTTCATAGTATTTTAATTTTTTTTTCTGCCAACTTTATAATTTCTAAACCTATTTACCCATACACAATTTTGTTCATATTTGAATTAACAAATTTCTAAATTAACAAATTTCTAAATTAACAAATTTCTAAATTTCTAAATCTTTTCGTGTTTTGTTTACTGCATTTCTTCCACGTAACTAACAACTCACTCGTTTAGTAGTTTGCCTATTCTACAATTCCTTCTCAAACATCTGTCCTTGTACACCCATCAGCAAAACCGGTATCGCCTGGCCAGACCTGACTTGGAGAGATCATGCCCTTCTTGCGCTGAAAGGTGGCCTGACGTTTAAACAACCGAGACATCGTTAAGATGGTTCGAATGTGAGGAGGAGGGAAATTACCGATATCACTCAAAGAAATGCGATGATGAATCAAATATATATGAAAAGAGAAAGAACTTTTTTTTATTCTTTTGAGAAATGTAATCTAATAATATCAAAACTTTTTATTCAAGTACTTATATTTATCATCCTTCCTTTGTCATTTAACAATTCATCATCTTAAATATTACTTCATATTACAACTGCTTGCTTTCCCATCAGTTGCGCTTGGGCCCTGAATGCCCCCAAGGCCCCAGCGCCGGGCCATGTTGTCTAATTTCATACCCTCTCTCAATATTCCACTTTCTTTATCTACCATAGATTCTACATCACTCAATTAGATTTTTATCACCACTGGATAATCTATTGTTTAAAATTCCATTCATTATTATTATTATTATTATTATTATTATTATTATTATTATCACTTCTTAAGCTACAACCCTAGTTGGAAAAGCATGCTATAAGCATCAGTCTTTTCCATGATGTAAATAATATTTATTTTTAGCTCGATTCCCTCCCGATTATAGAAATTTTTTTGAGTTACAGTATTCCAATTATTATAATATATATTTGTCAATTTTTTACATTCCTGGAAATAAACAAATTTTCACTGGTTCTTCAGCTGTGCAAAAAAAAAAAAAAAAAAAAAAGTTTATATAAATAACCTTTTTCAACTCAATTTTCATCCTATTGAAAGTTTAAAAGCTGCTCATGAAAGACGGAGGCAAGGGACAGTGACCTTGCCCTATCAAGCAGTACAATACCCTAGAGACTGACCATACTGTATATACATGTGATCAGCCCCCAAGCCCCCTCTCCATCCAAGCTAGGACCAAGGGGGGCCAGGCAATGTCTGCTGATTGTTCCAATCTTTTGTGGTTTCAATTTTTACGTTTCTGTAGATGAACTAATTTTCACTGGTTCTTCAGCTATGTAATATATATATATATATATATATATATATATATATATATATATATATATATATATATATATATATATGCAGTATATATATATATATATATATATATATATATATATATATATATATATATATATATATATATATATATATATACAGTATATATATATATATATATATATATATATATATATATATATATATGTATAAATGTATATATATATACCTATATATATATATATATATATTCGATAATTATATATCCCTTAAAATAAATCTATTTTAAATACCAAAATACAATGGACTCAAAACGTACAGGGTAATTAACTGTTGCTTAGAAAGGCTCTCCCAACGTTTCTGGGAAAATCTAAAATCCCTTCATTATTCCTATATTTTTTTTATGTTTGTCTAAACTGCAAACAAAAGTGTAATATGATACGAGGCTCAGCATACCAACCATGGTTGAACTCTTCTCAATGGTTCAGTATTTAAATATTTTCTGTCTGGGCAAATTTACTTCTCCTATTAGTTACATTTCCTGTCTAAAAAAAAAAAAAAAAAATGGAGGAAAACACTGTCGAGCGCAGACCTCCGCCGCGGCAGGTTATTTCTCGACCGTTTGCTCGACCTTGACCTTGATCTTTAACCTTAACATGTATTGATTGGCGTGGATTTTCATACACTCAAATGTGAGCCAAGTTTAAAGTCTGTATGACAACGATGTCCAAAATTATGGCTGATTACGTGAATTGGACATTCTGGGAATTACGCCAGCATCAGATAATTAATAATCTTTAATAATTTTCCTGAATAGTTTCTTCTCTAATTACTTTAAGGGAGAAACCAAATCTCAAAAGAAGTGTAAGGAACGTATTAATTCATATATCTTTATATATAAGTCCAATTACCTATATGTATTATATAACAAAACGTTTGAACAATATCGCGTATAATAGGGGTATTTATCTGATAGCATCTGTGTCATATTGATGGACGGGTAATAAGACTTTATTAATTTGAACTGTTATTTTTCCCATCATATTTGACTCGATTAAGTTTAAATTTTAAATTAGAGAGTTGATTAACTATCTTGAGACTTTCTTTATTTGAACTGTGTGATTTTTTTTCATCATATTTGACTTCGTCAATTTTAAATTACACCGGATAGAGAGTTGATCAAGTTTAAATTTCATCTGGATAGAGAGTTGATCAAGTTTGAATTTCATCTGGATAGAAAGTTGATCAAGTTTAAATTTCATCTGGATAGATAGTTGATCAAGTTTGAATTTCATCTGGATAGAAAGTTGATCAAGTTTAAATTTCATCTGGATAGAGAGTTGATTAACTATCGTAAGAGTTTCTTTATTTGAACTGTGGATTTTTTTTTTTCATTATATTTGACTTGGTCAATTTTAAATTACATCGGATAGGGAGTTGATTACGTTTAAATATCATCTGGATAGAGAGTTGATCAAGTTTAAATTCCCTTTGGATAGAGAGTTGATCAAGTTTAAATTCTCGCTGGATAGAGAGTTGATTAACTATCGTAAGACTTTCTTTATTTGAACTCTGATTTTTTTCATTATATTTGACTTGATCAATTTCAAATTACATCGGATAGAGAGTTGATCAAATTTGAATTCCATCTGGATAGAGAGTTGATTAACTATCGTAAGATTTTCTTTATTTGAACTGTGTTTTCCATCATATTTAACTCGATTAAATTTAAATTCCATCTTGATAGAGAGTTGATTAACTAACGTAAGATTCTTAAATAGAACTGTGTGTTTTTCTCCATTTTATTTGACTCGATCAAGTTTAAATCCCACCTGGGTAGAAAATTGATTAACGAACGATATAACGAGACGGTCAAACAGGCATTTTTCAAATTTCTCTCTTTCAGAACTGACCAATAACGAACGAGTATAGTCTTCGACGAAGTCTGAAACACCGGTAGTATCACAAGGGAGTGAGCTCGCTCCAGTGCAGTTTGATATATAAGACTTGTGAGTGGATTAAGATTCCAGGATTTGATTCCAGGATATCTATATAATTCCAGGAGTCGGCGGGTATCCAGGCAGGCACCAAAATGTTCTACTAATTGTGGAAATGTGATGAGGTGGTCCGATACAGCAAGATAGATTGTCACCGAGTAGAGGAACTTCTAGTGAAATTAATCGCGTAAAATCTGAGATAATTTGAGGCATCGGAGAAAATAAATTTGTGGAACTGAAGGCTCATTGGCTTCCATATCTGCGGCACTGTGACCTCCTTGCATTTCTACACGCCCAGGTAATTATAATTCTTTTGGTATCAAATTTCTCAAAAGGTTGAATACCCTTTATTATTTCATTTTGTTGCTTGTATTGTGTTTTAAACAATTTGTGTTGTGGTGCAAATATTTATGCAATTGTGTGGTACATAAATGTAGGTGGAAATGTGGTTCAAAAATGTGTAATTGTGGTACAAAAATGTATGTGATTGTAGGTGGAAAATCCTAATAACCGAGTTATGGTGCAGCATATTTTATGTAATAGAAGGGTTAAGCGTAACAATTTAGTGCTGTACACATGAAAATGACGTGGTACATGAAAATGACGTGGTACATGAAAATGACGTGGTACATGAAAATGACGTGGTACATGAAAATGACGTGGTACATGAAAATGACGTGGTACATGAAAATGACGTGGTACATGTTAATGACGTACGTAGTAATTTGTGTTGTGGTATTTGGAAATTACGTGGTATATAAAAGGTACAAGAAAAAAATTTTTGGTACAGGAAAATTTACGTAACTGTAAGGAAAATCCGTAAGAATTTTAAGTGCGAGTCGGAAATACATGTATAGGCATTCTATATAGATTCTTTTTCGACTAACAGTTTAAGTAGAGTTAGCCCTTGTTCCAAATCGAAATTTCCACATTTTTATTGTTTAATGAAGTAGTACATTTCACTTTTTATTTCATTTATGCAGGTAACGTTTTTATATGCAAAGGTTGTTTGTTAAAGTTCAAAATTGGCAGTGTTTGTGCATTGGCAAGACATGATTGGTGTCTTGCGTATCTTTGATATTGGTTATTGGAGTAGACTACGGAAATTATGATCTGTGCTCCGTGAACTTATTACCATTATTGGAACATGCAACATACTCCGGTAACTTGGACGCATTATTTTTACGCATTACTTGTTGTACGCATTACCTGTTGTTCGTATTACTTGTTGTTCGTATTACTTGTACGCATTACTTTTTGTACACGTGTTTTACGATTACTTCACATTACTTGTACACATTACGTGTTGCACGCATTACTTCTCATTACTCGTACGCATTACTAGTTTTACGCATTACTTCGCATTGCTTGTACGCATTACTAGTTTTACGCATTACTTCGCATTGCTTGTACGCATTACTAGTTTTACGCATTACTTCGCATTACTTGTATGCGTTACTAGTTTTACGTATTACTTCGCATTACTTGTACGCATTACTAGTGTTACGCATTACTTCGCATTGCTTGTACACCTTACTAGTTTTACGCATTACTTCGCATTACTTGTACACCTTACTAGTTTTACGCATTGCTTCGCATTGCTTGTACGCATTACTAGTTTTCCGCATTAATTCGCATTACTCGTACGCATTACTAGTTTTCCGCATTACTTCGCATTGCTTGTACGCATTACTAGTTTTATGCATTACTTCGCATTGCTTGTACGCATTACTAGTTTTATGCATTGCTTCGCATTGCTTGTACGCATTACTAGTTTTACGCATTGCTTCGCATTGCTTGTACACCTTACTAGTTTTACGCATTGCTTCGCATTGCTTGTACGCATTACTAGTTTTACGCATTGCTTCGCATTGCTTGTACGCATTACTAGTTTTCCGCATTACTTCGCATTACTTGTACGCATTACTAGTGTTACGCATTACTTCGCATTGCTTGTACACCTTACTAGTTTTACGCATTGCTTCGCATTGCTTGTACGCATTACTAGTTTTCCGCATTAATTCGCATTACTTGTACGCATTACTAGTTTTACGCGTTACTTCGCATTACTTGTACGCATTACTAGTTTTCCGCATTACTTCGCATTACTTGTACGCATTACTAGTGTTACGCATTGCTTCGCATTGCTTGTACGCATTACTAGTTTTCCGCATTACTTCGCATTGCTTGTACGCATTACTAGTTTTCCGCATTACTTCGCATTACTTGTACGCATTACTAGTTTTCCGCATTACTTCGCATTGCTTGTACGCATTACTAGTTTTACGCATTGCTTCGCATTACTTGTACGCTAGTTTTACGCATTACTTCGCATTACTTGTACGCTAGTTTTACGCATTACTTCGCATTACTCGTACGCATTACTAGTTTTCCGCATTACTTCGCATTACTCGTACGCATTACTAGTTTTCCGCATTACTTCGCATTACTCGTACGCATTACTAGTTTTCCGCATTACTTCGCATTACTCGTACGCATTACTAGTTTTCCGCATTACTTCGCATTGCTTGTACGCTAGTTTTACGCATTACTTCGCATTACTTGTACGCTAGTTTTACGCATTAATTCGCATTACTTGTACGCTAGTTTTACTCATTACTTCGCATTACTTGTACGCTAGCTTTACGCATTACTTCGCATTACTCGTACGCATTACTAGTTTTTCGCATTACTTCGCATTGCTTGTACGCATTACTAGTTTTACGCATTACTTCGCATTACTTGTACGCTAGTTTTACGCATTACTTCGCATTACTTGTACGCTAGTTTTACGCATTACTTCGCATTACTCGTACGCATTACTAGTTTTCCGCATTACTTCGCATTACTCGTACGCATTACTAGTTTTCCGCATTACTTCGCATTACTCGTACGCATTACTAGTTTTCCGCATTACTTCGCATTACTCGTACGCATTACTAGTTTTCCGCATTACTTCGCATTGCTTGTACGCTAGTTTTACGCATTACTTCGCATTACTTGTACGCTAGTTTTACGCATTAATTCGCATTACTTGTACGCTAGTTTTACTCATTACTTCGCATTACTTGTACGCTAGCTTTACGCATTACTTCGCATTACTCGTACGCATTACTAGTTTTTCGCATTACTTCGCATTGCTTGTACGCATTACTAGTTTTACGCATTACTTCGCATTGCTTGTACACATTACTAGTTTTACGCATTACTTCGCATTACTTGTTGTACACAATACGTGTTGTACGCATTACTTCACATTACTTGTACGCATTACTTCGCATTACTTGTACGCATTACTTGTTGTACACGATACGTGTTGTATGCATTACCTTATATTACTTGCACACAATACGTGTTGTACGCATTACTTCGCATTACTGGTACGCATTACTTGTTGTACACGATACGTGTTGTACGCATTACCTTATATTACTTGTACACATTACGTGTTGTACGCATTACTTCACATTACTTGTACGCATTACTTCGCATTACTTGTACGCATTACTTGTTGTACACGATACGTGTTGTATGCATTACCTTATATTACTTGCACACAATACGTGTTGTACACATTACTTCGCATTACTTGTACGCATTACTACTTGTACACAATATGTTGCACGCATTACCTTATATTACTTGTACACATTACGTGTTGTACACATTGTGTTGTACACATTACTTCGCATTACTTGTACGCATTACTTGTGGCACACAATAAGTGTTGTACGCATTACTTCGCATTATTACTTGTATGCATTACTTGTTGTACACAATACGTGTTGTACGCATTACCTTATATTACTTGTACGCATTACTTGTTGTACACATTACTTGTTGTACACATTACTTCGCATTACTTGTACGCATTACTTGTTGTACACAATACGTGTTGTACACATTACTTCGCATTACTTGTATGCATTACTTGTACACTAAGTGTTGTACGCATTACCTTATATTACTTGTATGCATTACTTGTTGTACACATTACATGTTGTACGCATTACTTGTACGCATTACTTGTTGTACACATTACTTGTTGTATGCATTACTTTGTATTACTTGTACGCATTACTTATTGTACACATTACGTGTTGTACGCATTACTTCGCATTACTTGTATGCATTACGTGTTGTACGCATTACGTGTTGTACGCAATACTTCGCATTACTTGTATGCATTACTTGTTGTACACTAAGTGTTGTACGCATTACCTTATATTACTTGTATGCATTACTTGTTGTACACAATACGTGTTGTACGCATTACCTTATATTACTTGTATGCATTACTTGTTGTACACATTACATGTTGTACGCATTACTTCGCATTACTTGTACGCATTACTTCGCATTACTTGTACGCATTACTTGTTGTACACATTACGTGTTGTTTGCATTACTTATACGCATTACTTGTTGTACACATTACTTCGCAGTACTTGTTGTACGCATTACTTGTATGCATTGTGTTGTACGCATTAGTTCGCATTACTTGTTGTACCCTTTACGTGTTGTACGCATTACTTCGCATTACTAGTACGCATTACTTGTTGTACACATTACGTGTTGTTCGCATTACTTGTACACAGTACTTGTTGTACACATTACGTGTTTTACACATTACTTCACATTACGTGTTTTACACATTACTTATCATTACGTGTTGTACGCATTACGTGTTGTATGCATTACTTCGCATTACTTGTTGTACACTACACATTACGTGTTGTACACATTACGTGTTGTACACATTACGTGTTGTACCCACTACTTCGCATTGCTTGTTTTACACAATGATGTGTTGTTCGCATTACTTGTACGCATTACTTTTACGCATTACTTGTTGTACACATTACGTGTTGTACACATTACTAATATTTAGCTACCTCCTGATAGTGCGACTGAAGGTCCATCACCCTCCTTCCCCCGTTGCTTCCTTGTCTTGAATAGCCTCCCAGGTCCCAACACAGCCCATCAAACTTAAATTCCAATCTATACTTAACTTTGATCAGTAGAAAATAGTTAAGTTCCAATTCTCTCTTATCTTCAATGTCCATTATGTCTTGATCTTCGTGTTAATGCTGTTTTAGTTATTATTGTTGTTAATAATTATCATTATTACTAGCCAAGCTACAACCCTAGTTTGAAAAGCAAGGGCTCAAACAAGGAAAAATTAACCCAGTGAGGAAAGGAAATAAGGAAATGAATAAACGATGAGAATAAAAAAAATAACTATAAATTATTCGGAAAACGGTAACATCAATTGGAAAAGCAAGGGCTCCTACATGGAAAAATAACCCAGTGAGGAAAGGGAAATAAGAAAATGAATAAACGATGAGAAAAATTAACAATAAATTATTCTTAAAACTGTAACATCAAAACAGATATGTCATATATAAATTATTAAAAGACTTGTGTCGGCCTGTCCAACATAAAAACATTTTCTGCAAGTTTGAACTTTTGAAGTTCTACTGATTCAACTATCCGATTAGGAAGATCATTCCAGTTTAGTGATTTATGATCCGTATTGTATTCATACGTTGGTTCCCCTAACCGAATGGCTTCCTTTATAAAGTAAACCATATAGACGTCCCTTTTTAAAAAGCAAGTATTCTCCAGCTGCTACTGTTAATTAGCTTCTTTAAGCATGTATCTATAGTCTTCTCCAGCTACTACTGTTTAACTATAGTCACTGTTAACTAGCTTCTTTAAGCGTGTATCTATAGTCTTCTCCAGCTACTACTGTTTAACTGTAGTCACTGTTAACTAGCTTCTTTAAGCGTGTATCTATAGTCTTCTCCAGCTACTACTGTATAACTATAGTCACTGTTAACTAGCTTCTTTAAGCATGTATCTATAGTCTTCTCCAGCTACTACTGTTTAACTATAGTCACTGTTAACTAGCTTCTTTAAGCATGTATCTATAGTCTTCTCCAGCTACTACTGTTTAACTATAGTCACTGTTAACTAGCTTCTTTAAGCATGTATCTATAGTCTTCTCCAGCTACTACTGTTTAACTATAGTCACTGTTAACTAGCTTCTTTAAGCATGTATCTATAGTCTTCTCCAGCTACTACTGTATAACTATAGTCACTGTTAACTAGCTTCTTTAAGCATGTATCTATAGTCTTCTCCAGCTACTACTGTTTAACTATAGTCACTGTTAACTAGCTTCTTTAAGCATGTATCTATAGTCTTCTCCAGCTACTACTGTTTAACTATAGTCACTGTTAACTAGCTTCTTTAAGCATGTATCTATAGTCTTCTCCAGCTACTACTGTTTAACTATAGTCACTGTTAACTAGCTTCTTTAAGCATGTATCTATAGTCTTCTCCAGCTACTACTGTTTAACTATAGTCACTGTTAACTAGCTTCTTTAAGCATGTATCTATAGTCTTCTCCAGCTACTACTGTTTAACTATAGTCACTGTTAACTAGCTTCTTTAAGCATGTATCTATAGTCTTCTCCACCTACTACTGTTTAACTATAGTCACTGTTAACTAGCTTATTTAAACTTGTATCTATAGCTATCCCCAGCTGCTACTGTTTAACTATAGTCACTGTTAACTAGCTTATTTAAACTTGTATCTATAGCTATCCCCAGCTGCTACTGTTAACTATAATAGATTCTTATTAGTTAGGCAGATTTGCACCGACTTGCAAGGGTGCCCTTTTAGCCCGAAAAAAGTTTTCCTGATCGCTGATTGGTTGGACAAGATAATTTTGACCAATCAGAAAGCAGGAAACTTTTCCAAGCTAAAAGGGCACCCCTGCGAGTCTTTGCAAATCTGCATCGCTAAAAAGAATTGACTGTAGTTTAAGTTTGCGTCTTTAGGCCTTCCAGAAAATATATGTTTTGCCGTGAATCTATAGGATGAGGCCTATATGGGCAAAGAGACTTTTATAAAAGTGCTGCTCCTAAAAGTACTATTGGCTTTCCTTTTTAGAATTATTTTTATGATTGATTTTTCTTAAAATTCTCGCCTTAATGTGGAAGTTTGTATATCCTCGTATATCAACATTTCTCTTTAATTCCCTGTGATTTTTTATTTGCCAATTGACTTTTTGACTTTTTGGATTTTATTTGAAGTTTATTTGTATATTAGCACTTCTCAAATTGCCTGAGTAATCTATTTATATTTACAAACTGCCTTATTATTTTATGCATATTTATCACTTTATTTATTACCAACTTTATTGGTCATAAAACTGCGACTGTAGCACCAAAATTCTTTTTTGAACAGCGCGTCGACCATTTCCTCACCATCCTTACCTAATTAAACCCGTTAACAGGTGTATGTTCATTTCAATATTTTGAAGGATAAAACTCCTGCAAATGACCTAATAATCAACGTCTCCTACGCCTATTGACGCCAAGGACCTCTGTTAGAGACGACTAGCGAAAACAAATTAATATCTTGAATGATAAACTACAATTCTTTAGATTTTATCTTTTAACTGTTCTCCTAGCTGGATGTACTCTTTAGTTTATTCATGGGTGTACTCTAATTTATTCCTGGATGTACTCTACTTTATTCCTGGGTGTACTCTTAATTTATTCCTGGGTGTACTCTATTTTATTCCTGGATGTACTCTACTCTATTCTTGGATGTACCCTACTTTATTCCTGTGTGTATTCCTAATATTACTGGGTGTACTCTTAATTCATCCCTGGGTGTACTCTACTTTATTCCTGGGTGTACTCTGCTTTATTCTTGGATGTACCCTACTTTGTTCCTGTGTGTATTCTTAATATTACTGGGTGTATATCTGCTTTATTCCTGGGTGTACTCTGCTTTATTCCTGGGTGTACTCTGCTTTATTCCTGGGTGTACTTTGCCTTATTCCTGGATGTACTCTACTTTATTCCTGGGTGTACTCTGCTTTACTCCTGGATGTACTCTAATTTATCCCTGGGTGTACTCTTAATTCCTAGATGTACTCTTTCTTGGATGTACTCTAAATTTATTCCAGGCTGTACTATAATTTATTCCTGGATGTACTCTCATCTTATTCCTAGATGTACTCTATCTTATTCTTGGATGTACTCTTAATTTATCCTTGGATGTACTCTTATCTTATTCTTGGGTGTACTCTTATCTTATTCCTAGATGTACTTTATCTTATCCTTGGATGTACTCTTAATTTATCCTTGGATGTACTCTTATCTTATCCCTGGGTGTACTCTTAATTCCTAGATGTACTCTCTCATTCTTGGATGTACTCTAATTTATTCCAGGCTGTACTATAATTTATTCCTGGATGTACTCATCTTATTCCCAGATGTACTCTCTCTTATTCTTGGATGTACTCTTAATTTATCCTTGGATGTACTCTTATCTTATTCTTGGGTGTACTCTTATCTTATTCTTGGATGTACTCTACTTTATTCCTTGATGTACTCTTATCTTATTCTTGGATGTACTCTTCTCTTATTCTTGGATGTACTCTAATTTATTCCTGGATGTACGTACTCCATCTCATTCCTTGGTGTATTCCAAAAGGACTAATTTGAGATATGGCAAAATTTTTAGGAGCCCCTCTGAATCCGAAAGCAAAGGAGACCTTGAGTTGTCTGGACTTAATGGATATGAATACGTATTTCTAATATACGAGAAATATTTGAGGGACATGTTAAATGTTTAATCTATTTGAACGAGTTTGGAATGATCTTCCTAATCGGGTGGTTGAATCAGTAGAACTTCAAAAGTTCAAAGTTGGAGCAAATGCTTTTTTGTTGACCAGGAGGACATGAGTCTTTTTATAGTTTATTTATGACATATTTTTGATGTTGTTAATAGTTTATATATGACATGTCTGTTTTGACGTTGTTACATATTTAAGAATGATTTATTGTTAATTTGTTCTCTTAATTTATTTATTTCCTTATTTCGTTTCCTCACTGGGCTATTTTTCCCTGTTGGAGCCCCTGGGCTTATAGCATCTTGCTTTTCCAACTAGGGTTGTAGCTTGGATAGTAATAATAATAATAATAATAATAATAATAATATGCGCTGAAAACATTTCTTGACCCCACTGTGTGAATTTCCTGGGTTTTGCGAAGACTTGGCCTGGCAGTTCCTATTTTTAAGAAAGGCACAAATTAATTATTTCGTCCGGATCCTCTGGGATATGTTATACTATGTTTTTAGTAGTATAGTCTTTTATTTGTATAGATCAATTAGAAAGTGATTTTTACTCCTACTTTTCTGTGGTTTTACTCTTTAAGTTTATTTAGGGGTTTACTTTGATTTAAGTGTTTCTCTTAAATTTGTGATCAATTTAATTATAGATTTACCCCATAGATATATTATATATATATATATATATATATATATATATATATATATATATATATATATATATATATATATATATATATATATATATATATATATATATATAATGGGATTACTATTATTATTATTATCATTATTATTTATTTTATTATTATTAACTGCTAAGCTACAACCCTAAGTGGAAAAGCAGGATGCTATAAGCCCGGGGGCTCCAACAAGGAAAATAGCCCAGTGAGGAAAGGAAACGAGTAAAAAATAAATAGTTTAAAAACATTAAAATAAATATCTCCTATATAAACTATAAAAACTTCAACATAGCAATAGGAAGAGATAAAAGATAGAATAGTGTGCCCGAGTGTACCCTCAAGCAAGAGAACTCTAACCCAAGACAGTGTAAGACCATGGTACAGAGGCTATGGCACTACCCAAGACTAGAGAACAGTGGTTTGATTTTGGAGTGTCCTTCTAGAAGAGCTTTGGTTTAATTATGGGTTTACACTAATTTGTTTACTCTGCGTAAATATTGTT
The DNA here is from genome assembly GCF_036898095.1 of Palaemon carinicauda. Classification (NCBI taxonomy): domain Eukaryota; kingdom Metazoa; phylum Arthropoda; class Malacostraca; order Decapoda; family Palaemonidae; genus Palaemon; species Palaemon carinicauda. The sequence continues at coordinate 56,652,881 of NC_090741.1, forward strand.
CTTTTTCGTTCAGTTATGAGTATATTCTAATTATGGAGTTTACTTAGTGTATTTATGGGGTTACACCAAATTGTTTGTTCGAAATTTATCGTAGTTTAATGGAATACGTTTTTTTTTTTTTTCTGGATTTAATAGAATTTTTGATCTTGCTCTTGATTTATTGATGGATTTACACTTAATTTATTCCTGTGTTTATTGATGGATTTACTGATGCTTAACGATATATTCCTGGACGTAATCTAATTTATTCATTCATTAGTTTATTGACGTGTTTACAGCCATTTTCCTGGGTTTACTCCTAATGTATTCCTGGGTTTACTCCTAATGTATTCCTGGGTTTACTCCTAATGTATTCCTGGGTTTACTCCTAATGTGTTTCTGGGTTTACTCTTAATGTATTCCTGGGTTTACTCTTAATGTATTCCTGGGTTTACTCTTAATGTATTCCTGGGTTTACTCTTAATGTATGCTTGGGTTTACTCTAATTTATTCACCTAGATAATTTATTCCTATGTATTCAAACTAATCCTGTGGTTATTCGTGTGTACTGGTTTATTGATGTTCACCGATAGGTTTTTGGAAGTACTCTAATTTATTTCAGGATTAACTCTAATTTGTTATTGACTTATAGAATTTGTCCATGGGGTTCCTCTTTAATTTCTTAGATTTCGTGATTAAGGGGATTTATTACGAATGGTGTCTCCGGCATATTTGCTGTGCAACATTACTCGAAATGATGAGCAAAACTGCAACCGATTTTTTATAACGGTAATACAATTTCTTAAAACTCTCGGTAGACAAATTATTCTTATCTTTTAAAAGGCTTTTATATTCTTGTGATGTAGAACAATGTGTATTCGTGTGGGTGTGAAGCAATGTGGGTTCATTCGGAGGGTGTATAGTAATGTGGTATTATTCACAGGGTGTACAATGCGGTTTATTCGTGGGGGTGTAGATATTGGGGTGTAAATATTGGTGTATTCATGGGGGTGTAGATAATGGGTTAATGACATTGGTGTATTCATGGGGTGTGGTGTAGACATAGGGGTGTATTCGTGTGGATGTAGATATTGGGGTTTAGACATTGGTGTATTCGTGGGGGTGTAGATAATGGGGTGATGACATTGGTGTATTCATGGGGTGTGGTGTAGATATTGGGGTTTAGACATTGGTGTATTCGTGGGGGTGTAGATAATGGGGTGATGACATTGGTGTATTCATGGGGTGTGGTGTAGATATTGGGGTTTAGACATTGGTGTATTCGTGGGGGTGTAGATATTGGGGTGATGACATTGGTGTATTCATGGGGTGTGTTGTAGATATTTGGGTGTAGACATTGGGGTATAGATATTGGGGTTTAGACATTGGTGTATTCGTGGGGGTGTATATAATGGGGTGATGACATTGGTGTATTCATGGAGTGTGGTGTAGACATAGGGGTGTATTCGTGGGGATGTAGATATTGGGGTTTAGACATTGGTGTATTTGTGGGGGTGTAGATAATTGGGTGATGACATTGGTGTATTCATGGGGTGTGGTGTAGATATTCGGGTGTAGACATTGGGGTGTAGATATTGGGGTTTAGACATTGGTGTATTTGTGGGGGTGTAGATAATGGGGTGTTGACATTGGTGTATTCATGGGATGTGGTTTAGATATTGGGGTATAGCCATAGGGGTGTATTCGTGGGGTGTATTCGTGGGGGTGTAGACATAAGGGTGTATTCGTAAGGTTGCAGACATTTGGGTTTATTTGTGGGGGTGTAGACATTGAGGTGTAATTGTAGGGGTGTATACATTGGTATATTAATTGAGGTATATTCGTGTAGATGTGGTGTATTCGTGGGGGTGTATTCGAAGAGGTGTAAACATAGGGTTTATTTGGGAGGTGTATAGACATTGGGTATATTTGTCTGTTTATAGAATTGTGGTGTAATTGGGGGGGGGGTGACATTGGGGTGTAATTGGTGGGGTGCAGACATTGCGGTGTTTTCGTGGGGTGTAGACATTGCTGTGTATTCGTGGGGGTGTAGGCATTGCGGTGTATTCGTGGGGGTTTAGACATTGGGATTTATTCGTGGGGGTGTAGATATTGGGTCGTAGACAAAGGTGTATTCTTAGAGTTTTAGGTATTGGGGTGTATTCGCTGAGGTATAGATAGACATATGGGTGTCTTCGTGGGGGCGTAAAACAATGGTATGTATAAGGAGTGGAAACCATTCTACATATTTTTACTTTGAGAACTACTAGTAAAGTTTCTCTTTGTTCTAGAAACTCACGATGGTTAGAAGCAGTTTCTTTTGGGAAAGGGGAGCGACTACAGAAAAGCCTCCTTACATCGTTAACTGCTCTGATAAAATACCGTAATTTTAATCTGAATTTCTCGGTTAAAATATAAAATTCTCAGCCGTATTTCATTAAAATACAGTCCACCGTAGTTTTACCATGCATTTTTCTTATATTTTACGGGTTGGTGACCGTAATATCGCAGCTTCATGTCAATATATGTTTTTAAAACTGTAAAAATTCTGGAGTAAATGTTGTCGGGCATTTACAGTTTTTAATGCAAATTTTTAAGTGTCTCTTTGCCTTATTGTAATGATCTTTGTAGAACTGAATAGGCGCCTTTTTTCCCACAGGAATATCCTGGTTTATTTAAATTCACCACGTAATTTAACATAAGAGATTCTTAAGACCCAAAAATCTTTATAAAATAAAAGACGATCGTTCTGGTCTTCGATCCAATTGAGATTTATTTCTTTGTGTACTAATTACCTTTCTTTTTGTGGTGTTCAACCAATGAGTTCTTTTATAGATTGGTCAAGATCATATTGCTGTATTTTGTCTATCGATCTTCTACAGGAGGGACAAGAAGATAGTTGTGTAATTATTAGGCAATTGTTCTCTTACTAACCCCCCACCCCCCACCCCCCCCACCCCCCCCCCACCCCCCACCGACAATGTAGAAGGCTTGTTAGTTTAATGGGTCGCTAAGGGGGTTTTGAGACAAGAAACTTTTAACTTATCTTTTTGCTGTTTTTTTTTTTTCTGCTGTTTCCTTTCTTTCCTTTTTTGCGTTTTTGCGTGTTTCCTTAATCGTTTGCTATGTTTCCTTAATCTTTTGCCGTTTCCAGTTTTTTTTAACTTTATTTTTTGCCATGGTATCCTTATTGTTTGGTATGTTTCCTTTTTTTTTCCCCGTTTCCATTTTTTATGTTGACTTGAATTCTTAATGAATGTGAATTTGAACAATTCTCCCGTTTTCTGGAGGTAAAGAATTTTAATTTTGCTCTTAAAAGTAACGAACTAGTTTGTAAAATGTTTTTTTTAATGTTTCTTAATCATATTTCATATCGAAAGCTATCGATGCACTATGGAGTCTAAAAGTATTTTTTTATTCTTTTCCCAAAGTAAAGGTGATCCTAAAGAATTACTGTGTATAAACCACTAATTAAAACCTAATATTTCTTTTAGTGGGTCATATATAGTTGTTGGTATCCAAGGATAAAGTGTTTGATATCGGTGTGATCAGAAGCATTTTCTGAATCTTTTAAAGTTGGTTAGGTGTACATTAACTATAAGAGATTACTAGTCATATGTGGACGAGATCATGGTGAGGGGTAGATGGAGATGTTATGGGCATGCTCTTCGCACTCCCCAAGAGAGATTAGTTCACCAACCTTTCAACTGGGCTTCGCAAAGCACTAGAAGAGTTGGAAGACCCAGGCCTAAATGGCGGACGACTATGAAGCTTAAAGTGAATGGAGAAGTATAGAATTAAAAGCTCAAGATAGAGACGACTGGCGAAATTTATTCAGAGGCCCTTTGCGTCAATAGGCGTACGAGGAGATGATGATCATGACATAAACTGAAAATGTTTAGTCTATTAATTGACTTGGCTCTTAGATACTAGGTGACTTGGTCGTTAGGCAATTTGACCGGATACCTTGTTGGAGACCCTGGGCTTATAGCATCCTGTTTTTCCAACTAGGGTTGTAGCTTAGCAAGTAATAAAGATAATAATATTATTAATAATACATTCACTCCATCGTCTGGATATGCTGTTGCTGTGTAAACCAGGATTAATAGAATAGTCCTGGTGTAAACTAGCTCAAGATTCGAACCCGGTGGTGACGGGTGGGGACTCAGCCTCTCCTCCTATGTTTGCTTTTAATGCTTGACTGAGCAAGGATTTTATAGTCTATAAACTCGACCGACACGCAAAGCAGGAATTCAAAACAAGATAGACTTTGCCTTTCAACGGAGCTCGATAATTTTGTGACTACACAT
>NC_090741.1:56664669-56672169 GCF_036898095.1 Palaemon carinicauda
TCGACTTCTCTCTTTCTTCCTGTGATTTCTCTATCGACTTCTCTCTTTCTTCCTGTGATTTCTCTATCGACTTCTCTCTTTCTTCCTGTGATTTCTCTATCGACTTCTCTCTTTCTTCCTGTGATTTCTCTATCGACTTCTCTCTTTCTTCCTGTGATTTCTCTATCGACTTCTCTCTTTCTTCCTGTGATTTCTCTATCGACTTCTCTCTTTCTTCCTGTGATTTCTCTATCGACTTCTCTCTTTCTTCCTGTGATTTCTCTATCGACTTCTCTCTTTCTTCCTGTGATTTCTCTATTGACTTCTCTCTTTCTTCCTGTGATTTCTCTATCGACTTCTCTCGTTCTTCCTGTGATTTCTCTATCGACTTCTCTCGTTCTTCCTGTGATTTCTCTATCGACTTCTCTCTTTCTTCCTGTGATTTCTCTATCGACTTCTCTCTTTCTTCCTGTGATTTCTCTATCGACTTCTCTCTTTCTTCCTGTGATTTCTCTATTGACTTCTCTCTTTCTTCCTGTGATTTCTCTATTGACTTCTCTCGTTCTTCCTGTGATTTCTCTATCGACTTCTCTCGTTCTTCCTGTGATTTCTCTATCGACTTCTCTCGTTCTTCCTAGGATTTCTCTATCGACTTCTCTCGTTCTTCCTAGGATTTCTCTATCGACTTCTCTCGTTCTTCCTAGGATTTCTCTATCGACTTCTCTCGTTCTTCCTAGGATTTCTCTATCGACTTCTCTCGTTCTTCCTAGGATTTCTCTATCGACTTCTCTCGTTCTTCCTAGGATTTCTCTATCGACTTCTCTCGTTCTTCCTAGGATTTCTCTATCGACTTCTCTCGTTCTTCCTAGGATTTCTCTATCGACTTCTCTCGTTCTTCCTAGGATTTCTCTATCGACTTCTCTCGTTCTTCCTAGGATTTCTCTATCGACTTCTCTCGTTCTTCCTAGGATTTCTCTATCGACTTCTCTCGTTCTTCCTAGGATTTCTCTATCGACTTCTCTCGTTCTTCCTAGGATTTCTCTATCGACTTCTCTCGTTCTTCCTAGGATTTCTCTATCGACTTCTCTCGTTCTTCCTAGGATTTCTCTATCGACTTCTCTCGTTCTTCCTAGGATTTCTCTATCGACTTCTCTCGTTCTTCCTAGGATTTCTCTATCGACTTCTCTCGTTCTTCCTAGGATTTCTCTATCGACTTCTCTCGTTCTTCCTAGGATTTCTCTATCGACTTCTCTCGTTCTTCCTAGGATTTCTCTATCGACTTCTCTCGTTCTTCCTAGGATTTCTCTATCGACTTCTCTCGTTCTTCCTAGGATTTCTCTATCGACTTCTCTCGTTCTTCCTAGGATTTCTCTATCGACTTCTCTCGTTCTTCCTAGGATTTCTCTATCGACTTCTCTCGTTCTTCCTAGGATTTCTCTATCGACTTCTCTCGTTCTTCCTAGGATTTCTCTATCGACTTCTCTCGTTCTTCCTAGGATTTCTCTATCGACTTCTCTCGTTCTTCCTAGGATTTCTCTATCGACTTCTCTCGTTCTTCCTAGGATTTCTCTATCGACTTCTCTCGTTCTTCCTAGGATTTCTCTATCGACTTCTCTCGTTCTTCCTAGGATTTCTCTATCGACTTCTCTCGTTCTTCCTAGGATTTCTCTATCGACTTCTCTCGTTCTTCCTAGGATTTCTCTATCGACTTCTCTCGTTCTTCCTAGGATTTCTCTATCGACTTCTCTCGTTCTTCCTAGGATTTCTCTATCGACTTCTCTCGTTCTTCCTGTGATTTCTCTATCGACTTCTCTCGTTCTTCCTGTGATTTCTCTATCGACTTCTCTTGACTTATCTCTTTCTTCGCGTGAAGTTATGTAGCTCACAACAAGCCATTTAGAGTTTCTCTTGTTTTCTCCCTTGAGAGGCAATGTCAATAATGTCAGCATTGCCCATACCCTCGGCTATCTGAAGAAAGATATGAATAATTAAATCACTTGTAAATAATTCATAAATCCAACCTCATTGGCTTATTTGACCTTGTAGGTATAGATGTACTTGTTGTAGGTGTAGGTGTAGGTGTAGTTGTAGTTGTAGGTGTACGTGTAGGTGTAGATGTACGTTTAGTTATAGGTGTAAGTTTAGTTGTAGGTGTACGTGTAGTTGTACATGTAAGTTTAGTTATAGGTGTACGTGTAGTTGTAGGTGTAAGTTTAGTTGTAGTAGGTGTAAGTTTAGTTGTAGTAGGTGTAACTTTAGTTGTAGGTGTACGTTTAGTTGTAGGTGTAAGTGTAGTTGTAGGTGTAAGTGTAGTTGTAGGTGTAAGTGTAGTTGTAGGTGTAAGTGTAGTTGTAGGTGTACGTGTAGTTGTACATGTAAGTTTAGTTGTAGGTGTAAGTTTAGTTGTAGTAGGTGTAAGTTTAGTTGTAGTAGGTGTAAGTTTAGTTGTAGTAGGTGTAAGTTTAGTTGTAGTAGGTGTAACTTTAGTTGTAGGTGTACGTTTAGTTGTAGGTGTACGTTTAGTTGTAGGTGTACGTTTAGTTGTAGGTGTACTTGTAGTTGTACATATAAGTTTAGTTGTAGTAGGTGTAAGTTTAGTTGTAGTAGGTGTAAGTTTAGTTGTAGGTGTACGTTTAGTTGTAGGTGTAAGTTTAGTTGTAGGTGTACTTGTAGTTGTACATATAAGTTTAGTTGTAGTAGGTGTAAGTTTAGTTGTAGTAGGTGTAAGTTTAGTTGTAGGTGTACGTGTATTTGTAGGTGTACGTGTATTTGTAGGTGTAATTTTAGTTGTAGATGTAAGTTTAGTTGTAGGTGTAAGTTTAGTTGTAGGTGTACGTGTATTTGTAGGTGTACGTGTATTTGTAGGTGTAAGTTTAGTTGTAGGTGTAAGTTTAGTTGTAGGTGTAAGTTTAGTTGTAGTAGGTGTACATGTAGTTGTAGGTCTAAGTTTAGTTGTAGGTCTAAGTTTAGTTGTAGGTCTAAGTTTAGTTGTAGGTCTAAGTTTAGTTGTAGGTGTAAGTTTAGTTGTAGTAGGTGTAAGTTTAGTTGTAGTAGGTGTAATTTTAGTTGTAGTAGGTGTAATTTTAGTTGTAGTAGGTGTAATTTTAGTTGTAGTAGGTGTAATTTTAGTTGTAGTAGGTGTAAGTTTAGTTGTAGTAGGTGTAAGTTTAGTTGTAGTAGGTGTAAGTTTAGGTGTACGTGTAGTTGTAGGTGTACATGTTGTTGTAAGTGTTGTTGTAGGTGTAAGTTTAGTTGTAGGTGTAAGTTTAGTTGTAGGTGTAGTTGTAGGTATAGGTGTACGTGTTGTTGTATGTGTAGGTGTACATGTAGGTGATGGTCACTCTCCCCTCCGTTCACCAGCTCGCCGTTCGCTACCTGGTGATCATCGCTCCATTAGAATTATTAAAATTAATAAAATTGTTATTGGGATTAATATAATTATTCGAACTAATAAAATTATTAGAATTCTTAAAACTAATCTCAAATGGATTTTACACTGTATGGCGACTTGGACAAATTTCGTAATAGACCACTCTCTCATTAGTGAGGTAGTTCTGGCTTATGTAGTTCGTTGAGACAGACTATTAAAAGCACAAATGTAGGGAAACTGACTCGAGAACACCACCGTGCTTAACCAAAACTACGGTTTCGGTAACTTCCCTGACTGTTCGAGCCCCGCTTAAGCTCGTTAGTTCCTTAGGGCGATGCAACCTCACAATCCTTGTCAGCTAAGGATGAGCGGTTTGGGGAGAACCTATGTCTACCTGCACAGTCATCAGCAGCCATTGCCTTGCCCTCCTTGTTCCTAGGTTGGATGGAGAGGGGCCTTGGGCGCTGATCCTATGTACATATGGTCAGTCTCTAGGGTATTGTCTTATATGAAAGGACAATGTCACAATTACTTCTGCCATTCATAATTTACCTTATAAAACCTCCTTGGTACTAGCTTGGGTGGAGAGGAGTCTTGGTTGCTGATCGTATGTATATATGGTCGATCTCTAGGGCATTGGCCTACTTGGTAGGACAATGTCGCAATCATTTACCTCAGCCATTCATGAGTGACATTTAAACCTTTAACTCAAACCTAAGAGCCGTGTCCTTAATAACTTCATCCTGGGGGGCGGTGCTACGACCCCTTAACTACCGTATTCTTAATTTACTATATCCCAACCTAGGAGGATTAATACTACTGGAGATGCCATGACTAACAGTTCTTGCCTGAAGCCAGGTTTACCAGTCAAATTCTCAGTTCAAGCTCCACCATTGACTCGAACTAAAAGATGCCTACGGAGATAGTGTTATTGTTATAATCATTTACTGTCTTTTATACATGTTTATCTCTGATACCTTTTTTCCTCTAAGGTCCCAACTAACTACATTCAGCTCTGAAAGGCCTAAGAAAGAGTCCCCTCAGTGCAGAAGTCAAGTAGCCTATAGAGCTGTATCTGTTGGCAACTTGAAGAGCGACCTTGCGTAATGTTTCTCCAAATAAATTGCTTTATATAAAATCCGAAACTCGACAATTGGTGTTAAAATCGCACGTTATTAAGTCTCCCTAAATATTTACAACGATCATTAAAACTTAAGTTATGAAAACCTTTATAATTAAAAAAAATATATTATTGAAAATAATAAGATGGAGTCCTTTGGAAGTATTATTGCAACATGCTTCCACAGTTTGGAAACTGCCAAAGTTCTTGAAAATCTTTTAGATATATCAAGAAGCTGGAGATGGTCACTCAAAAAAACTTATATGATTAAAACATAAATTTTGAAACTCTCCTCTCTTATGGAGTCTCCGCGGATTTAATAAAAGGTGTTAGAGACTTCCAAAATCCTTGTAACCTCTCTCTCTCTCTCTCTCTCTCTCTCTCTCTCTCTCTCTCTCTCTCTCTCTCTCTCTCTGTTTTTGTAGTGTTACATAGATGAGAATAAAGATTATTGAAGATCTCTCTCTCTCTCTCTCTCTCTCTCTCTCTCTCTCTCTCTCTCTCTCTCTCTCAACAATACTTGAAGAGTAAAGAATGCAAATATCTTAAGTTGTTTCTCTCAACATTAATTATAAAGACCAAAAACCCTCTCTCTCTCTCTCTCTCTCTCTCTCTCTCTCTCTCTCTCTCTCTCTCTCTCTCTCTCTTTTTATGGAGTCTCCGCAGAAGGACTAAATAGTCTTAGACATCCAAATTCCTTGTAACCTCTCTCTCTCTCCTCTCTCTCTCTCTCTCTCTCTCTCTCTCTCTCTCTCTCTCTCTCTCTCTCTCTCTCTCTCTCTCTCTCTCTCTTGTATATCTGTATTATTCTCATGGGGAAATATCCTGTTATTAATGCAAAATTAATTTCTTTTCAGGAATCTCCTCTAGAAGGATTGCTACAGTTGGGACAATTAACATAAATTTCTTATTTAAGGAACGAAATTTTATAATCTATACACTAAAGAAAACTTTTAATAAACTATTTTCAATAACTCCACTCTAAATTCCCATTGTTGCCCAAAATCTCCTATTATGAAGTCACCCCTAACATCCACAACAGCCATTTAAACAAGCTATGAAGATCTTTTGTAATTACAAAAATAAGATTTATTGTCTTTTGGAGATATAATTACAACGTGTTGCCTCCATTTACTGTCCTCGCACAGTTTGGTAACTGCCAAAGTTCTTGAAAATCTTTAGATATATCAAGAAGTTGGAAAGGACAAAAAAAAAAAAAAAAACTAAGATAATTAAAACCTTAATTTTAATTGAAACATTAATTTTGAAATTCCTCTCTCTCTCTCTCTCTCTCTCTCTCTCTCTCTCTCTCTCTCTCTCTCTCTTCCTACCCGCCATGTCTTGTGTCATCTAAGAAATATACATAAAACTCTCTCTCTCTCTCTCTCTCTCTCTCTCTCTCTCTCTCTCTCTCTCTCTTATATATATATATATTTTTCTTTTAGAGAATAATGTTATTCATTTATCTCTTCAGGATTCGTCACGAAGGAAATAGTACAGAATTGTGGACAATGAACATAAATTTTCAGAGTTTTTGAGGAACTGCATTCCCCATATAAGGCCTCAAGAACACCAGTTCAGAAAATGACACAAACTGATAAAGTGGTGCAGATTTACTTTGCTTTAAGGGCTACTTTTCTTATCCTATACAGCAGGGGAACCCTACTCCAGTCTATGGGACCTAAATTTTATCATGTTCGTTCAAAAACATTCAAAATTTCACACTGCATATTGCTCGTTTATGAAAGCCCCATTTTCGAAGCACTTAAAGAACAAGAAAGTCTTTAGCTTCCTCTTGAAAGCCTTAATATCTTCGGTCTTTCTAATATCTGGTGGTAGCTTATTGTCTAGTCTCGGGGCCGCATATTTAAAGCCTTTAGTCTACAGTAGACATGCATCCAGGGGAGATTACAAATATTAGACAAGAGGATGAATTGGATACATTCGGACGAAAAAATATTTATAGTCAATTATTTTTAGTGAGACAGATTTGCGCCCACTTGCAGGGGTGCCCTTTTAGCTCGGAAAAGTTTCCTGATCGCTGATTGGTTGAACAAGATAATTCTATCCAATCAGATAACAGGTAATTTTTCCGAGCTAAAAGGGTACCGTTGCGAGTCGGTGCAAATGTGCCTTATTAGAAAAAATTAGTATAGCTAAGGTTAACTTGTGTTAGGAAACCTATAATAAGGCTTCTTTGGGAGTATGATCTATTCTCCGAGCAGCTGCTATCCTTCGGGTTCCCCCCAGTGTCGTAGCTGACTCCTTCCCTGTGCAGAGTGTCTTGATTCAAACTGTTCTGTTGTCTATTGTCACAATTGCTTCGGCAGTAGTTAGAGAAAATTTGACTAACAAGGGCAGTTGTTTATGTTCGGAGAGAGACTATTAGTTTTCATTTGTTTGAAACTTAATAACGAACAGCTATTCCAAATATAAAATACCCTTCATGTTGTCTCGAAATAGAGCGTAAATATTTATTAAAAATTTACAATTATTGTTTCGGTACTTGAAAATACATACGAAGGTAATAATCTGTTCCCTAGTTTGCAATTTGGCTTTTGCAATTTGGCTTTCGTAAAGGAATTGAAGCATGTAATGCCCTTCACTGATAAAAATTTGCCGTAAAAAAAAATTATAAAAAGCCTGGAGTAAGTATTGCCACACATTTACAGTTTTAAAAACTGATAAAATTACATCAAGGAGTTATATTACGGTCGCCAACCCGTAAAGAGAAAGACAAAGGTAAAATTAAGGTCGCATGTATTTTACTGAAATACGGCCGAGAACAGTGTTTTTTACGAAGAACTTCAAATTAAAATTACGGGGTTTTTTTATAATGTTTTTACAATGTCCAGTGCTGTACAGAAATCCCTTGATTGTGATCAGGAAGTTCGCATGATTGGCAAAAATCAGTGATGCCTTTCACAGTGTTAATCATGACGCCCTATTTTTCATAATTTGAATTTACTAATTTCAACCACAGATATAAATGTTTTTTAGTTTGAAATGCCGACGGAGATTAACATTAAAT
>NC_090741.1:56677169-56687304 GCF_036898095.1 Palaemon carinicauda
TTTAAACTTCCTAGTTTCTTGCTGGGAAATTTGAATCACTAGTTTAAATTAAAATTCTCTCTCTCTCTCTCTCTCTCTCTCTCTCTCTCTCCTCTCTCTCTCCTCTCTCTCTCTAACATCCCACTTTCTCGCTGGGAAATTTTAATCCCTGGTTTAAATTAAAATCTTCATATCTCAAAATCTCGACAAATGCTTAATAGCGAATGAAATATGATGCCCCTAATATATGCCAAGATTATAAACGTGATATTTTTAATTTATTTCAGTGCATTCCATTTACTCTTCATCACAACGTTAATTACAAAACCACTTATTTTATAGCTCTTAAAAAGTAAGAAATGTATTTTCAAAATATGATTAATATAATTTTTTTTAACTTCTCTCTTGGCGACGTCTAATTCTCTTGCTAATTATTATTTTTTAATGTTTATCCTCCACCTTTTTCTGTGGTTAGATTATGGTTCATGTCTATTTCTTAAAATATTTTATTAAAATTTTTCATTACTTACATTTTTTATATTTCCTTGTTTCCTTTCCTCGCTGGGCTATTTTTCCCCCTATTGGAGCCCTTGTGCTTGTAACATCTGGTTTTTCCAAGTAGGGTTGTAGCTTGGCTAGTAATAATAACAATATTTTCTGTAACACCAGTAATACTTATTAACTTGAGAAATGCGCTCTTTATACTTTGAAACGGTAGGACTAGAGTATTTTTCTTTTCTCATTTCATTAATTTAATTTAACATTAAATTCTGGTTTATGTAAAACCCATTCATCTTTCATTTTGAAAAAAAAATCTGGTTTATGTAAAACCCATTCATCTTTCATTTTGAAAAAAAAAAATCTGGTTTATGTAAAACCCATTCATCTTTCATTTTGAAAAAAAAAATCTGGTTTATGTAAAACGCATTCATCTTTCATTTTGAAAAAAAAAATCTGGTTTATGTAAAACCCATTCATCTTTCATTTTGAAAAAAAAAATCTGGTTTATGTAAAACCCATTCATCTTTCATTTTGAAAAAAAAAATCTGGTTTATGTAAAACCCATTCATCTTTCATTTTGAAAAAAAAATCTGGTTTATGTAAAACCCATTCATCTTTCATTTTGAGAAAAAAAATCTGGTTTATGTAAAACCCATTCATCTTTCATATTGAGAAAAAAAAATCTGGTTTATGTGAAAACCCATTCATCTTTCATTTTGAAAAAAAAAATCTGGTTTATGTAAAACCCATTCATCTTTCATTTTGAAAAAAAAAATCTGGTTTATGTAAAACCCATTCATCTTTCATTTTGAAAAAAAAAATGGTTTATGTAAAACCCATTCATCTTTCATTTTGAAAAAAAAAATCTGGTTTATGTAAAACCCATTCATCTTTCATTTTGAAAAAAAAATCTGGTTTATGTAAAACCCATTCATCTTTCATTTTGAAAAAAAAAATCTGGTTTATGTAAAACCCATTCATCTTTCATTTTGAAAAAAAAATCTGGTTTATGTAAAACCCATTAATCTTTCATTTTGAAAAAAAAAATCTGGTTTATGTAAAACCCATTCATCTTTCATTTTGAAAAAAAAATCTGTAAAACCCATTCATCTTTCATTTTGAAAAAAAATCTGGTTTATGTAAAACCCATTCATCTTTCATTTTGAAAAAAAAATCTGGTTTATGTAAAACCCATTCATCTTTCATTTAGAAAAAAAAATCTGGTTTATGTAAAACCCATTCATCTTTCATTTTGAAAAAAAAAATCTGGTTCATGTAAAACCCATTCATCTTTCATTTTGAAAAAAAAAATCTGGTTCATGTAAAACCCATCCATCTTTCATTTTGAAAAAAAAAATCTGGTTCATGTAAAACCCATTCATCTTTCATTTTGAAAAAAAAAATCTGGTTCATGTAAAACCCATTCATCTTTCATTTTGAAAAAAAAATCTGGTTTATGTAAAACCCATTCATCTTTCATTTTGAGAAAAAAAAATCTGGTTTATGTAAAACCCATTCATCTTTCATTTTGAAAAAAAAAATCTGGTTTATGTAAAACCCATTCATCTTTCATTTTGAAAAAAAAAATCTGGTTTATGTAAAACCCATTCATCTTTCATTTTGAAAAAAAAATCTGGTTTATGTAAAACCCATTAATCTTTCATTTTGAAAAAAAAATCTGGTTTATGTAAAACCCATTCATCTTTCATTTTGAAAAAAAAAATCTGGTTTATGTAAAACCCATTCATCTTTCATTTTGAAAAAAAAAAATCTGGTTTATGTAAAACCCATTCATCTTTCATTTTGAAAAAAAAATCTGGTTTATGTAAAACCCATTCATCTTTCATTTTGAAAAAAAAAATCTGGTTCATGTAAAACCCATTCATCTTTCATTTTGAGAAAAAAAATCTGGTTTATGTAAAACCCATTCATCTTTCATTTTGAGAAAAAAAATCTGGTTCATGTAAAACCCATTCATCTTTCATTTTGAGAAAAAAATCTGGTTTATGTAAAACCCATTCATCTTTCATTTTGAGAAAAAAATCTGGTTTATGTAAAACCCATTCATCTTTCATTTTGAGAAAAAAAATCTGGTTTATGTAAAACCCATTCATCTTTCATTTTGAGAAAAAAATCTGGTTTATGTAAAACCCATTCATCTTTCATTTTGAGAAAAAAAAATCTGGTTTATGTAAAACCCATTCATCTTTCATTTTGAGAAAAAAAAAATCTGGTTTATGTAAAACCCATTCATCTTTCATTTTGAGAAAAAAAAATCTGGTTCATGTAAAACCCATTCATCTTTCATTTTGAGAAAAAAAAATCTGGTTCATGTAAAACCCATTCATCTTTCATTTTGAGAAAAAAAAATCTGGTTTATGTAAAACCCATTCATCTTTCATTTTGAAAAAAAAATCTGGTTCATGTAAAACCCATTCATCTTTTATTTTGAAAAAAAAAATCTGGTTTATGTAAAACCCATTCATCTTTCATTTTGAAAAAAAAATCTGGTTTATGTAAAACCCATTCATCTTTTATTTTGAAAAAAAAATCTGGTTTATGTAAAACCCATTCATCTTTCATTTTGAAAAAAAAATCTGGTTTATGTAAAACCCATTCATCTTTCATTTTGAGAAAAAAAATCTGGTTTATGTAAAACCCATTCATATTTCATTTTGAAAAAAAAATCTGGTTTATGTAAAACCCATTCATCTTTCATTTTGAGAAAAAAAAATCTGGTTTATGTAAAACCCATTCATCTTTCATTTTGAAAAAAAAATCTGGTTCATGTAAAACCCATTCATCTTTTATTTTGAAAAAAAAATCTGGTTTATGTAAAACCCATTCATTTTTCATTTTGAAAAAAAAAATCTGGTTTATGTAAAACCCATTCATCTTTCATTTTGAAAAAAAATCTGGTTTATGTAAAACCCATTCATCTTTCATTTTGAAAAAAAAGTCTGGTTCATGTAAAACCCATTCATCTTTCATTTTGAGAAAAAAAATCTGGTTCATGTAAAACCCATTCATCTTTCATTTTGAGAAAAAAAAATCTGGTTTATGTAAAACCCATTCATCTTTCATTTTGAAAAAAAAATCTGGTTCATGTAAAACCCATTCATCTTTCATTTTGAGAAAAAAAATCTGGTTTATGTAAAACCCATTCATCTTTCATTTTGAGAAAAAAAAATCTGGTTTATGTAAAACCCATTCATCTTTCATTTTGAAAAAAAAATCTGGTTTATGTAAAACCCATTCATCTTTCATTTTGAAAAAAAAATCTGGTTTATGTAAAACCCATTCATCTTTCATTTTGAAAAAATCTGGTTCATGTAAAACCCATTCATCTTTTATTTTGAAAAAAAAAATCTGGTTTATGTAAAACCCATTCATCTTTCATTTTGAAAAAAAAATCTGGTTTATGTAAAACCCATTCATCTTTCATTTTGAAAAAAAAATCTGGTTCATGTAAAACCCATTCATCTTTCATTTTGAAAAAAAAAATCTGGTTCATGTAAAACCCATTCATCTTTCATTTTGAAAAAAAAAATCTGGTTCATGTAAAACCCATTCATCTTTCATTTTGAAAAAAAAATCTGGTTCATGTAAAACCCATTCATCTTTCATTTTGAAAAAAAAATCTGGTTTATGTAAAACCCATTCATCTTTCATTTTGAAAAAAAAATCTGGTTTATGTAAAACCCATTCATCTTTCATTTTGAAAAAAAAATCTGGTTCATGTAAAACCCATTCATCTTTCATTTTGAAAAAAAAAATCTGGTTCATGTAAAACCCATTCATCTTTCATTTTGAAAAAAAATCTGGTTTATGTAAAACCCATTCATCTTTTATTTTGAAAAAAAAAATCTGGTTCATGTAAAACCCAATCATCTTTCATTTTGAAAAAAAAAATCTGGTTTATGTAAAACCCATTTATCTTTCATTTTGAAAAAAAAAATCTGGTTTATGTAAAACCCATTCATCTTTCATTTTGAAAAAAAAATCTGGTTTATGTAAAACCCATTCATCTTTCATTTTGAAAAAAAAATCTGGTTATGTAAAACCCATTCATCTTTCATTTGAAAGAAAAAATCTGGTTTATGTAAAACCCATTCATCTTTCATTTTGAAAAAAAAATCTGGTTTATGTAAAACCCATTCATCTTTCATTTTGAAAAAAAAAATCTGGTTTATGTAAAACCCATTCATCTTTCATTTTGAAAGAAAAAATCTGGTTTATGTAAAACCCATTCATCTTTCATTTTGAAAGAAAAAATCTTGTTTATGTAAAACCCATTCATCTTTCATTTTGAAAAAAAAATCTGGTTTATGTAAAACCCATTCATCTTTCATTTTGAAAAAAAAATCTGGTTTATGTAAAACCCATTCATCTTTCATTTTGAAAGAAAAAATCTGGTTTATGTAAAACCCATTCATCTTTCATTTTGAAAAAAAAAATCTGGTTTATGTAAAACCCATTTATCTTTTATTTTGAAAAAAAAATCTGGTTTATGTAAAACCCATTCATCTTTCATTTTGAAAAAAAAAATCTGGTTTATGTAAAACCCATTCATCTTTCATTTTGAAAAAAAAATCTGGTTTATGTAAAACCCATTCATCTTTCATTTTGAGAAAAAAAAATCTGGTTTATGTAAAACTTATTTATCTTTTATTTAAAAAAAAAAAAGGTAATATTTCACATCTAAAGAAAATTCTAGAAGTTTCATGTGTTCAAAAAAATTTTCCTATCCTGCTAAAAGTCTTGGTTCTTGTATAATCTTTGCAAATTTAGTTCCAACCGGAAGTGTGCTAATTCTCGCCAAAATAAGGGCAAGATGTTAAAAGGTGAAAATGTCACTTTTTATCGATAAAAAATTCTGTTCCTGGTTTAATAACTTCAGTGAAGAGGCCACTTCAGATGACACACTCTTGTTGAGACGTAAAAGAGAATCTCTCTCTCTCTCTCTCTCTCTCTCTCTCTCTCTCTCTCTCTCTCTCTCTCTCTCTCTCTCTCTCTTTTGTGCGCGCGTGTGTAATATTTTAAAGACACGGTGGTATATTTCGTCAAGATTTAATAGATTAGTCATTCCTCACTCCGATTGAGTAGACAGTGTTCGAATCAAAATCATTATTGGCATCAGTTTACTCAATTTCTGTCCTCCATTACCCTATTTCCTCCACTATGCTATTTCCAATAGTTTCTTATGGTTCTTTGTCCCTCCTTTGTCTTAAATCACTTTATTCATAATTTATTTCACAAAATCAAACTTTTCCCTTTTGGTAATTCACCACTAAAAAAACTTTGTTATAAAATGTTCTAAGAGGCCGTTGTTCATACATTTATTAAGACAGCCTAGAAATATTTTTCTCGTTGCCAGTAAAGAACTGATGTAATTGTTACCGATGCAAATTCTTATCTCGCTTGTTACAATTATTGGCGTTCATTTTGATTTGGTTACGAGATTTTATTAATATTATTATAAACTTTAGTTAATTATGATAATGCTGTCCTGAAGTTTCATAATTAGCTAAAGAGCAAAATGCAAATTTCTTTTACTCATTGTATGTATTTTGTAGAGTTACCCCTAACCTTCAACATACTCTTTTTCGTTTTCTTTTTACAAACTATATTCCCGTTTTCTATAGATCTGATGTTTTCTACTAGTTTCTATTCTCAACCGTGATCCATTTTGTGTTTTTCATCCAATTTTTGTGCTTTTATTTCTTATATTTCTCATCCCAAACATATTTCACCTCGAAAATTTAATTTTTCACACATTCTCTAAAAGTTTCAGACCTAACATTAAAGTTTTCAAGATATTCTTATAAAATGCCTTAATTTTATCTTTAAATGGTTTAAATTACTCAAAACTTTTCTAATCTCCCTGGTAGGATTTTACCATTTAATATATTTTTTTTCTTTTACGCAGAGTATTTTAACTTATTTTATGTCTTCCATGGGGACTATAACCGTTTTCATTTCCAGTCCACTTTAAGAAGTCTTTTTCGAGATCTAATATTAGAGATTTTTTAATTCTATTTTTCATTGTTCATATTTATATTTTGTACAGTTCGCCAATGTGTAAAAGTCTCCAATGAGCTTAAACTTTTTTAATCCCTTTCAATTCTTATGTTTATTTCTTAGTTCGATTTATTTCGATTTTCTTGCCCTTTCAAAGGCATGACTACATCTGCTTTAAAAAAAAAAAGAAAAAAAAAAACAATTAATTTTAAAAATCTTACCTGAAAACGTGAGGTAAAGGGTGATATCATAGTTGCCCTCATTCATGCGTGGTTTAACACTTTAAACCACGCATGAATGAGGGCAACTATGATATCACCCTTTACCTCACGTTTTCAGGTAAGATTTTTAATTTTTTTTTTTTTTTAAGCAGATGTAGTCATGCCTTTGAAAGGGCAAGAAAATAGATTAGAAAGTTATCCAATATATTAGTTTAATTTCCCTCAAGCAATTGCTGAAATAAGAATTTAATCTCTAATTTTAATGATTCCTAACGAGCTCTTATCAACTCCAAATTTTATTTGCTTTTACATATTTTTATTTCATTTTACTGACTAATTTTGGTAGTTTTTGGTGTTACTATAATTTTATTATCCCATGAAGCCTCTTCAACAGTTCTGCCCATGGAGCAGGGACAGTCAGTCGATAGTTCAGCTATTGCTGCAATGAAGAACTGTCTTCAATACACTTTACCCGATATATTTCTTTCTATTAAGTCTCCCATTATTTTAAGTTATTTTCGTTCTCTATATTAAATTTTCTACTCGTCAGACTTTACGTTTTCTATGAATTCATTTTAAGTTTTCATTCGGAGAAGCCTTGTTCACAGTTCCGCCCTTAAGCATGGACAGTTAGCTGATGGTTGACCCATTACAGGTTTTTCTGTTGTTTTTCGGTAGTTTTCAGCACTAAGTTTATTGTTCTGTCATACTCCTTCGGTTTTCAGTTTAGTTTTTTTTAACAGTTACCAGTTATGACCAGAGTTTTTTCTTCTTTTTTTTCATCATTTCCAAGGATTTTGCCCTACTGAATTTATTTTAGGCTTTAGATGCAAGAATGAAAGTTATATAACACTTTCGATGATTTAAACCGTGGTTCTATTTTTCTAGCTTTGGTCTTCTACTTTTCTAAATTACCCATGATTTTCAACACCAATATTATTTTTCTATAGCTTTATATGGTTTCCAACTCTTTAAATTAATTATTTTTTTTAACTTTTGTATTCAATTGTGATATTTACTTGTGGATTTTAACTATTAAATTTCAAGTTTACTAATTCACAAGATTTGTGGTAACGTCCCAGGTGAACGCCAGACTGGGGTTATTCCCGCTCAAAAGCGCTAATTCCCTTGGTCGCAGCAACCTCACCTTCTTAATGAGCTGAGTTGGATTTTAGGGGAGCCTATAGGTCTATCTGCTAAATCATCAGCAGCCATCGCCTTGCCCTCCTTGGTTCTAGCTTGGGTGGAGAGGGGTCTTGGGTGCTGATCATGTATAAATGGTCAGTCTCTAGGGCAGTGGTTCCCTAACTGGGGGGCGCGCCCCACAAAGGGGGCGTGAGGACGATACAAGGGGGGCGTGAAATCATCTGCTCGAAATTACTTGTTTAATAGAATAATAAAATCATTAAAAGAACAAATATCTGTCATTACATATATGCAAAGTATAACTATAGCATTCACTCCAACCCATTTTCTATTAAGCTAGTTCTCTTTACACGTTTCTTCTATTTATCTTTGTGAAGCTGGATTTTCAGCTCTTGTTGTTCTGAAAACAAAACAGCGCAACCTACTTGTAGAAAATGACTTGCGTTGTGCGCTGTCATCCTTCAATCCTAGAATTTCTGATCTTGTGAGGAAGAAGCAGCAGCATCCATCTCACTAAATTTGACCAGAAATTGTGCCTTAGTCTCATAAGTATTTCCAAATATTATATGCCATGTTTTCAAATTATCTATTCTTAAAATTGCAACTCAATTTTGCCAATTTTCTAATGTTCAAACTTTTTTTCGCTCACTTTGAACCAAATGTTTCGTTTTTAGTTACTGGAATTGTACTATTATTTGTTTGATTGGCTTTCATTATTAAAATGTAATACAAACATAAATCTGTTTTCCTGTACAATACTAAGAAATAAATGTAAGAATCATTTAATATAAGTAAAAAGAGAGGAGTAGGGCGTACGGGTCTACTGGAAGCAAAAAGGGGGCGTCAGGTAAGATAGTTTGGGAACCACTGCTCTAGGGCATTGTCCTGCTCGATAGGGCGATATCCTGTCCATTCATGAGCGGCCTTTAAACCTTTCGCTCGTGAACTTATTGTTCTCATGGCGTTGTTGTTGTTGTTGTTGTTGTTGTTCAAAGTGACTTACAACGGAGGGCTTTTCCATCTTGACTTTCCATTTTTCTTCAAATCCTGGATGAAATGTGGAAAATAGATAATACCTTTTCAAATTCTTTGAATTTAAGAGTTTGTGACAACTTGATACAGTATGTATGTAATAATTCTGATCTTCCAATGTAGGCCTACTCAGAACTGTCGTTAATGTTTTGTTTGCCTTATGGAATTTCATAGAGTTCCTCTGTGAAACTTGGGATTACAAAAGACCAGTTATCTATTCTCTTCAGTCGCAAAGTGAAGTTAAATTTCTTTTGATTGCTTAGTTCTGATGGGGTCTGGTCACAGATAATTAGGAATCAAAATGAGTTTTAAGAAGTTTCGAGACTTCGTGGAGTCACAATTGAGGGTCTCTCTCTCTCTCTCTCTCTCCTCTCTCTCTCTCTCTCATCTCTCTCTCTCTCTCTCTCCTCCTCTCTCTCTCTCTCTCTCTCTCTCTCTCTCTCTCTCTCACTGTATTTTTAACTTCCTAGTTTCTCGCTGGAAAATTTGATTCACTGGTTTAAATTAAAGTCTTCAGATCTCAAAATCTCAACAAATGCTTAATAGCGAATGAAATATGATGTCCCTGGTATATGCCAAGATTTTAAACTAGTGATATTTTTAATTTATTTCAATGTATTCCATTTCCTCTTCATCACAACATTAATTACAAATCCAGTCATTTAAAGCCTTTAAAGAGTAAGAAATATGATTTTCAAAATATGATTAATCATGATTTTTTTTTCAACTTCTCTCCTGGCGACATGTCTAATTCTCTTGCTAATTATTTTTTTTTTTTTTTATATTTATCCTCCATATTTTTCTGTGGTTAGATTATGGTTCATGTTCATATCTATTTCTTAAAATATTTTATTTAAATTTTTCATTACTTATATCTTTTATCCTTGTTTCTTTTCTTCACAGGGCTATTTTTTTCCCCTGTTGGAGCCCTTGTGCTTATAACATCTTGCTTTTCCAAGTAGGGTTGTAGCTTGGCTAGTAATAATAATAATAATAATAATAATAATAATGATTAATGATAATAATAATAATAATAATAATAATAATAATAATTCTGTAATACCCGTATTACTTATAAACTTAAGAAATGCGCATTTGTTACTTCGAAACGGTAGAACTAAAGTATTTTTCATTTTTCATTTCATGAATTTAACATTAAATTCTGGTTTATGTAAAACCTATTTATCTTTAATTAACAAAAAGTTAATATTTCACATCGAACGAAAATTCTAGAA
>NC_090741.1:56687804-56690304 GCF_036898095.1 Palaemon carinicauda
CCATGGGACTATAACCTTTTTCATTTCCAGTCCACTTTAAGAAGTCTTTTTCGATTCTAATATTAGAGATAATTCTATTTTTTCATTGTTCATATTTATATTTTGTACTGTTCGCCAATATGTAAAAGTCTCCAATGATCTTAAACTTTTTTAATCCCTTTTAATTCTTATGTTTATTTCTTAGTTCGATATATTGGGATAACTTTCTAATCGATTTGCTTGCCCTTCCAAAGGCATGACTTTACATCTGCCTTGAAAAAAAAAAATTAATTTTAAAAATTCTTAACTTAATAACATGAGGCAAAGGGTGATATCATAGTTGCCCCCATTCGTGCGTGGTTTAACACTTAACCATTAGTATAATTTCCCTCAAGCAATTGCTGAAATAAGAAATTAATATCAACTTTTAGCGTTTCCTAGCAAGCTCTTATCAACTCCAATTTTTATTTGCTTCTTTTACATATTTTAGATTAATTTTACTCACTAATTTTGGTAGTTTTTTGGTGTTGCTATATCTTTATTATCCAATGAAGGCTCGACAACAGTTCTGCTCATGGAGCAGGGACAGTCAGGCGATAGTTCAGCTAAATATGAAATTGAAATATTTCCTCATAACTACCGGAAAGTTTTTGAGCTCGCAAATTCTTTGCATAGTAAGTTTCCAATTTATATTGCAACCGTAAGTTTGCTAATCCTCGCCAGATCGCGAGAGGATGTTGAGAAATAGAGATAAATCTTTTATAGATAAAAGAAACTATCTCTTTACTGATGTAATAACTCTACGGAAGAGGCTACCCCAGATGGCAAGAGTTTCTCATTTGTAGAGTCAAGGAGAATAGCTCTCTCTCTCTCTCTCTCTCTCTCTCTCTCTCTCTCTCTCTCTCTTCAACATCCCAGTTTCTCGCTGGGAAATTTTAATCCCGTGGTTTAAATTAAAATCTTCAGATCTCATATCTCATCAAATGCTTAATAGCGAATGAAATATGATTTCCATAATATAGGCCAAGATTATGAACTAGTGATATTTTTAAATTATTTCAATGCATTCCATTTCTCTTCATCACAACGTTACAAAACCACTTATTTTATAGCTCTTAAAAAGTAAGAAATATGTATTTTCAAAATATGATTAATGATGATTTTTTTTTCAACTTCTCTCTTGGCGACGTCTAATTCTCTTGCTAATTATTTTTTTTTAATGTTTATCCTCCACCTTTTTTCTGTGGTTAGATTATGGTTCATGTTTATTTCTTAAAATATTTTATTAAAATTTTTCATTACTTACATCATTTATATTTCCTTGTTTCTTTTCCTCGCTGGGCTATTTTTCCCACTGTTGGAGCCCTTGTGCTTGTAACATCTGGCTTTTCCAAGTAGGGTTGTAGCTTTTCTAGTAATAATAACAATATTTTCTGTAACACCAGTAATACTTATCTAACTGAGAATGCGCTCTTTATACTTCGGAACGGTAGGACTAGGGTATTTTTCTTTTTCATTTCATTAATTTAACATAACCTTAAATTCTGGTTTATGTAAAACCCATTCATCTTTCATTTTGGAAAAAAAAAATCTGGTTTATGTAAAACTTGATTATCTTTCATTTAAAATAAAAAAAAGCTAATATTTCACATCTAAAGAAAATTCTAGAAGTTTCATGTTCAAAAAAGAAAATTTCCTATCCTGCTAAAAGTCCTAGTTCTTGTATAATCTTTGCAAATTTAGTTTCAAACGGGAAGTGTGCTAATTCTCGCTAAAATAAGGGCAGATGTTAAAAGGCGAAAATGTCACTTTTTTTTATCGATAAAAAATTTCTGTTCCTGGTTTAATAACTTCAGTGAAGAGGCCACCTCAGATGACACACTCGTGTTGAGACGTAAAAGAGAATCTCTCTCTCTCTCTCTCTCTCTCTCTCTCTCTCTCTCTCTCTCTCGTGTGCGATATTTTAAGATACGTTGGTATATTTCGTCAAGATTGCCATTTTAGCTTGGTAAAAAAAAAGTAAAAGTATTTAGACCAAAGTTTGAAATAGATTAGTCCTTCTTAGCTCAATCTGAGTAGATAGCGCTCGATTCAAGTTCATTATTGGCATCAGTTTACTCAATTTCTGTTCTCCATTACCCTATTTCTTCCACTATGCTATTTCCAATAGTTTCTTGTGGTTCTTTGTCCCTCCTTTGTCTTAAATCACTTTATTCATAATTTATTTCACAGAAACAAACTTTTCCCTTTTGGTAATTCACCACTAAAAAAAAATTTGTTATAAAATGTTCTAAGAGGTAGTTGTTCATACATTTATTAAGACACCCTAGAAATATTTTCTCAGTTGCCAGTAAAGAACTGATGTGATTGTTACCGATGCAAATTCTTATCTCGCTTGTTACAATTATTGGCGTTCATTTTGATTTGGTTACGAGATTTTATTAATATTATTATAAACTTTAGTTAATTATGATAATGCTGTCCTGAAGTTTCATAATTAGCTAAAGAGCAAAATGCAAAT
>NC_090741.1:56695304-56780304 GCF_036898095.1 Palaemon carinicauda
CTTCAATTATAGTTAATTTTATTTCATAAATAGCTTTTTTTCCAGATATGAATAAAACCCCAAAAATAGTTTTTTACTCAATACTTTACTTTTATCCTAATAGCCAATTCCAGACATATTCCGTCATTAGCTGTTATTTTATCAAAAATAGCTTATTCCAGATATGATTAAAACTCCAAAAAAAAAGTTTTACTTAATTCTTTAACTTTTATCATAAATAGCAATTCTAGATAAGATTTGGACTCAAAAATAGTTTTTTATTCCATACCTTTATTTTTATCATAAATAAGTAATGCCAGATATAATTAAAACTTCAGAATAGGAAGTTTTTTTCATACTTGGCTGTACAACTTATCATAAATAACCAATTCCAGATACAAAAAGGGAACTTCAAAATAGGAAGTTTATTGATTCATACTTAGCTGTACTCTATCATAAGTAGCCTATTCCAGATATAATTAAATTCAGTCTATTCCAGATATAATCAAATTGTCAGTCTATTCCAGATATAATTAAATTCAGTCTATTCCACATATAATCAAATTGTCAGTCTATTCCACATATAATCAAATTGTCAGTCTATTCCACATATAATCAAATTGTCAGTCTATTCCAGATATAATAAAATTGTCAGTCTATTCCAGATATAATCAAATTATCAGTCTACTCCTGATATAATCAAATTGTCAGTCTATTACTGATATAATCAAATGGCCAGTCTACTCCTGATATAATCAAATTATCAGTCTACTCCTGATATAATCAAATTGTCAGTCTATCCTGATATAATCAAATTGTCAGTCTATTCCTGATATAATCAAATTGCCAGTCTATTCCTGATATAATCAAATTGCCAGTCTATTCCTGATATAATCAAATTATCAGTCTACTCCTGATATAATCAAATTATCAGTCTACTCCTGATATAATCAAATTGTCAGTCTACTCCTGATATAATTTAATTGTCAGTCTACTCCTGATATAATTTAATTGTCAGTCTACTCTGATATAATTTAATTGTCAGTCTACTCCTGATATAATTTAATTGTCAGTCCTACTCCTGATATAATTTAATTGTCAGTCTACTCCTGATATAATTTAATTGTCAGTCTACTCCTGATATAATTTAATTGTCAGTCTACTCCTGATATAATTTAATTGTCAGTCTACTCCCTGATATAATTTAATTGTCAGTCTACTCCTGATATAATTTAATTGTCAGTCTACTCCTGATATAATTTAATTGTCAGTCTACTCCTGATAAAATCAAATTGTCAGTCTATCCTGATGAGATCAAATTGTCGGTCTATTCCTGATGAGATCAAATTGTCGGTCTATTCCTGATATAATCAAATTGTCGGTCTATTCCTGATATGATCAAATTGTCATAAATAATCTATACCAGATATAATTAACCCTTCAAAAATAGGTACGTCCTTAACTTCAACTCTTATGAGAAATGTAATGCCACAAATGATTTCGTCTCTGTGGCAAAGGCCGTGAAGCAAAAGTCATCTTGGCCCATCGATCACAAAATCTTTAGGAAGAAAAACCATTAACTTTTGATGAATAGTTCCAGTGATTGAGTCTCGGATAATTAGGAATCGGATGATGGAAGTTGCTTGTAAGGACACTGCTGCCGGAGGGAGCCTCTATTCGAGGATTATTGATAGACTTCCATCTATCTGGAGGCGCACCGGTATTGAATGTTTTGGGTCAGCTTGTCAAGGAGAGTAGCGAATTTCTCTCTCTCTCTCTCTCTCTCTCTCTCTCTCTCTCTCTCGATGTCTTTCTTTCTTTTCCTCTTGCATTCTGTCTTTCTTTTTGCTCTCGCTGTCTTTCTTTTCCTCTCGCTTTCTCTCACTGTCTTCCTTTCTTACGGTCTCTCTCTCTCTCTCTCTCTCTCTCTCTCTCTCTTTGTTTGCTCTCGCTGTCTTTCTCTTGTTCTCGCTTCTCTCGCTGTCTTTCTTTTGTTCTCGCTTTCTCTCCCTGTCCTTTCTTTTGCTCTCGCTTTCTTTTCCTGTCTTTCTTTTGCTCTCGCTTTCTCTCGCTGTCTCTTTTTGATCTCGCTTTCTATCACTTTCTTTTGCTCTCGCCTTTTCTCTCCCTCTTTCTTTTGCTCTCGCTTTCTCTCGCTGTCTTTCTTTTGCTCTCGCTTTCTCTCGCTGTCTTTTTTTTGCTCTCTCTCTCTCTCTCTCTCTCTCTCTCCTCTCTCTCTCTCTCTCTCTTTATACGTTCTAAATTGAAGAACTGAAGGTTCAAGATCTTGTATATTCTTTGCCAATATGTTGCAAATTTTTCCTACCTAATATGCATTCCAGCCGAATTTGTAATAAAAACCCACCACCCTATGAAAGGAGATGACCAAGTCACTGTTGTGTAGATAAAGATATTATTTTCTCCTGGTTTTAATAAGTCGACTGAAGAGGCAACCTGAGACAATAACCCAGGCTATCATTTGGAAGTGTCCAGGGAGTTGGAAGGAGGAA
The DNA here is from genome assembly GCF_036898095.1 of Palaemon carinicauda. Lineage (NCBI taxonomy): Eukaryota > Metazoa > Arthropoda > Malacostraca > Decapoda > Palaemonidae > Palaemon > Palaemon carinicauda. The sequence continues at coordinate 56,697,794 of NC_090741.1, forward strand.
GGGAACTGTGAGTGGAGGATGCTTCTTGTTTGAATGGAAGCAAAAGTCTAAAGATGTCAGATTCAACACTGGGTAGAAACGGCTAATTTCCTCTCTCTCTCTCTCTCTCTCTCTCTCTCTCTCTTCTCTCTCTCTCTCTACTATCCTTAAGATGTGTTGTAATATTTCGTACTGGATTTCTTGCCAAAATGTCCCTCCTAGTAATCATTCTCTCTCTCTCTCTCTCTCTCTCTCTCTCTCTCTCTCTCTGTACTATCCTTAAAATATGATGGTATATTTCGTACATGATTTCCTGCCAAAACGTCCCTCATAATAAGCATTTGATATTTAAAATAATTGCCCTTTTTTTGTTTTACATAATCAACAATTTATTAACCAGGAATTAAGTTTATCTTTAGTAAAGGGGAAACAACAAAGACCTACATTTGAAATGTAATTATTTATTTTTTACCAAAGTCTACATCATATGAAAGGTGTTCATAATTTCACTCTTTTACTTTCGGTTAATAGTCTATTTCTCTGGTTCCAGTCAAAGTTTTATTTTGTCCCTCTTTTATTTCAACTCAAAACTTTTTTATTTTGTCCCTCTTTTAATTCAACTTGAGCCTTTATTTCAACTAAAGACCTTATTATTTTGTCCCTCTCTTATTTCAATTTCAAAACATTTATATTTTGTCCCTCTTATTTCAACTTGAAAAAAAGAATTTTTCCTCCTCTCTTACCTTACCTTAGACCTTTTTATTTTTATTTATTTATTTTTTTTTTTTTTTTTTGCTCCGCCTTTCTTTAACGTAAGACTTTTTATATGCCTAAGTATTTTTGCAGACAAACTATACCATTCCGGTAATTTATCACAGAAAACCCCTTGGGGGTAATAGGTGATTAAAGATGTCGTTATTCACGCATGATTTAACACCTGCAATTAAGAATATTTTTCCTTAGTTACAGAGCCTTTGAAACTCCTCTGAAGATGATTAATTACCAGTTCTCCCTAATTAAGAATCTGCTTCTATTGACGTAATACCCTTTGCTTTCAACATTTATTGTTTTTCCTTCTCGCTTCACGAAGGGATCAGGTGGTTCCAATAGGAAATGGCAGTTCAGATAGGGATAGAATTTTCAGGTTTCGTGTCCACTGAATGCCCTGCATAACTTTGTTACACTGTTATATTTGGGTTTTCTGTAGTTTTCAGTGATTCTCGAATTTTATACCTTAGATTTTCTATTCACTTTTATATTTTAATCAAAATTCATGAATTGACATTTCTTTGACTTATAACACTACTGAATGTTCTGCATAACTTTGATGTTAGTTATTTTTTTTATATACTTTAGGTGATTCATGATTGTTATATATAAGTTTTCTATCTATTTTGTATTATTTTAAACTCCTAAAATTTATAAATTGACATTTCATTGACTTTTAAAACTACTGAATGTTCTGTATAACTTTAATGTTACACTGTTATATTTGGGTTTTCTGTTGTTTTTCGGTGATTCTCGACTTTTATATCCAAAGTTTATTATTAATTTTGTATTATAATGTATAATTTTGAACTCCTAAAATTCATAAATTGACATTTCTTTGACTTTTAACACTATTGAATGTTCTGCATAACATTAATGTTACGTTGTTATATTTGGGTTTTCTGTAGCTTTCAGTGATTCTCAACTTTTATACCTTAGATTTTCTATTCACTTTATATTTTAATCAAATTTCATGAATTGTCATTTCTTTGACTTTTAACACTACTGACTTCTGCATAACTTTGATGTTACTGTTATTTTTTATTAGTTTTCTTTATAACTTTAGGTGATTCATGATTGCTATATCTAAGTTTTCTATCAATTTTCTATTATTCTAACTCCTAATTTTCATAAAGTGACATTTCATTGACTTTTAAAACTACTGAATGTTCTGCATAACTTAGATGATACTGTTAATTTGAGTTTTCTGTAGCTATATCTTCAAGTTTTCTATTGATTTTATATAATTTTAACTCCTAAAATTCATGAATTGACATTTCTATGACTTTTAAACAGTAACATTTAATTAACATTAATAATTAAGTTTTACATTAACTTTGTATTAAATTAGATTCCTAAAATTCAGGAATTTACGTTTTCAGTCAATGTTTTTCCAACTACTGTTTTTCCCCTCATCCTCTAAAAACTCTTAATATGAATTTTTAATAGATTAAAAGTTTCTTGACGTTTTTAACTGTTTGTGTCCTTTACGAAGGCATAAATATAACTGCTTAATTATGAAAATGACTGACATATACATAAAACAAAACTTTCTAATATATTTTAAACAGATAAACGGCGATTGAAGAGTGAAAATAAAGAGATATTTTAAATGTTTTAATAGTTTTAAAATTTCACTGAAATAGGAGATTGATCCAAGCTTTTGATAGCTATGAACTAGAGTATATCAATAAAAAATAATCCTTACTTCAAGCATTTTTTCTTTGAAGACATGTGGATATGCTTGGCTAGAAGAAAGTCAATCGGTGATTTTGATAAAACCATATTTTTTACTTTATATTCTTTAAATAATGCGAAACAATTAATTGATAGTTTTCAGCCTTATCTTATATATGTTAAGTATGATAACTTGTACATATGAATTTTTAACGTTTAGTCGTTTGATATTCTTTAGAGTTTAGATAATATTCCTGTGTTCTTACTTCCAAGTTCGCCTGTTTAGGTATTTTTATTTCGTCTTTCGTAATTTATTCTTAGTTAACTTTAAATTGTTATTAGGCCTTGATTTCTTAGTTGTCGTTTAGTATCTATGATTATATATCTCCAGTATTTCCCTTGACTTTAGCTTAATTTTTCTTAAATCATACATACACAATAAAAAGTATTCCTAACACTAGTGGAAATTTTGTCCATTTCTTTGCCTTAAGAACTTCACTGAAATTATTTAGCTAATTACTGGCTATTATTAAATATGAACTACCTTCTACAACCCATAATAGTTTTTTTTTTCTAGCCTAAATTATAGTATTTCAGTTTTTGTTCTAGTTATGAGATCTGAAAACTACAATTATTACTGTTCATGTCTGTTTGAAGCATCACGAAACTATGTATTCAAGCTCTCTATAGTATACCTTAACATTTGACAGAGAGATTCTAGTTTTCTATAGTCTTATAATCACGTTTTCTATATCTTTAAAGTTGAGATTCGCGTTTTCTGTTCATTTCATCAACTATGTTTTCTAAGTTTCCTGCCGATTTCGGAGGTGTTCATTAATGACCATAAGTTTCTTTTTCGGTTTTTGGTGGATTTTGAATAATTTTTTATCAAAAGTTATTGGTGTCATTCTGACACCTGGCCATGTTCACCTTTAATCTTATTACTGTATAGTCCTGTTATTTCATACTTTCTTAAATCTTGCTGCCCAAACTCTAAAATATTTTACTGTCTTTGTGATTAATTAGCTGATAGGAAGGTTAAGTAGAAGAGGAATGAAGGAAAATTAAGGGAAATAAGAATGAAGGCAATTAGCTAGATAACCATGGTTGGAAATAGTGTATAATGTTAATTATTAATAATAGTTGTGAGTTGTGTAAAGCTAGGTTTAACACAATTTTATTTATATATGGTACATTTTCACTTGCATGAGGGCTATGAAGCGCCAAGTAGATGATGGATGGTGAGGCATTGATGTAGAAGCTCAAGATAGAGACGACTGGCGAAATCTAAACGATGCCCTTTGCGTCAATAGGTGTAGGAGGAGATGATGATGGTGATATAATTTACTATTTTACATTATAGTTAAATCGTAAATTATTTCAATTACACATTCCACAAGAACATTTTTTATCATCATGGTTAAAGTTCAGTATTGAACATATGAAAATTACCGTAGTATCTTCCGTTAAATCGCCTTTGTATTGATTTAGTTTACTCAATATTTTGGTGGCTAACTGTCTTAACGCTTAAGATGCACATGGTCAATTAGTAGCTTTCTAGGCCCTAGTGGTGGGTTCTCTTGCCAAATTTTTTTCAAATCTAAATCCATGTTCATAGATCTGAACTGATCTGGATAATTTTCAAGAGTGTTATGCTAGTATTCTATAGAATTCTATGAATCGTAACTTTTGTTAATCTAGTTACATATTTCTTTTTTTCCTATTTCTTCTTACCTCTTTTGCTATTTCTAGTTTTCATTTTGTAAACTAGTTATTTTCCATGTGTTCAAAGTGGTGTAGTTTCAGCCTATCGTTTATTCTATTTAGCTTTGAGACTTTCAACTCTTTACTTTAAGAGTGATTCTGTTCTCTGAGCCTTTTAGGACCTGTCATTTTGACTTTATCCTTTTTTTTTTACAAGTATGTGGTGGTCTTCAACTGCTAACTAAGTCTCTTGTTTTGTTTTGTTTTTTTTTTTTTTTTTTTTTTTTCTTATTTTTGGCATTTAAGTTTCTTTTTTTTTTTAACTTTCATGTGTTTTTCACAACGCATTTTTTTCCAGTTATCATAATCTAGCTTTCTGTCTTGCTAATACGTTTAAGATTTTTTTAGTTTCGTTTGAGATACTTAGATTGCTTTTACCAATGTTTAATGCTTTACATGATTTTTAGGTTGGTTTCAGTTTCACAATTTTAGGAGTATTTTATTAATGTATGTCCACAATCTTCTTTTAAGACTTTCACTTCTGATATTGATATCTATTTTGAAAATTTGGCGGTTTTCAAATGAAATATCTTTATCGCTAATCTTTTTAAATTTTAAAGTTTTTAACAACTTTTCATGTATATTTCAATTTTTTCAATTTTTAACTGCAATTTAACTTGGGCTTTTTAAGCGTTTATAGATTTCATGTTTATTAGCCTAGTTTAATTTTATTGCTAGTATATTGTAAAAGACAGTCTAATAAAAAAAAAAAAAGTAAAATCTAATTAATAAAACGAAAAAAAAAATTTGTTGATGCTCTTTCAAATCTCCGAAATGATATGATTAAGCAAAGTTCCTTATAATTACTGAAAGGCTGATTATGGTATCTCATCGTACTGAAAGACGTTATTAGTAATTCTGATTATACTACGATTTCAAAGTTTCATCTACTGAAAACCCTGTAAAACTGTTGGATTGCAACTCTGGTATTTTCGCTTTTCACAGGTTCACCATTGAATAGACTTTATAGGTAATCTTATATCCAAGTTTATATCTTAATTTTTCTATCAATTGTCAATAGTATTCCACTTTGGAAATTTCACTATTCCGCCTTTTTATTTTTTTCCATTATGTATTTTCATTCAGATTTATTTTTCACAGTCGATAGTTTTCGATTTTTTTCAATTGTGTATATATTTTAATTCTTTATTTTTTTTTACTGTCTATAGCTTTCGACTTTACTTTTTTTCAGTAACTTTCCAACTCTCTGCTCTAAAAAAAGAAAAAAAAAGTGAGTGAGAGAAAAATTTTAAACCTGACACATTTTCTTAGCTTCCCTTTGTCTAAGTCTATAGTATTTTCTCTCAATTTATATCAACTATGAATCATTGTATTCAGTCACAAACGAAGGTTTTCAGTTTTTGTACCAAAGTTTTCTTTCAAGTTACGAAGATTTATCTGGTCTTGATATTTGATTAAAACCGAAAATTGGATGTTCTTTTAGTTCTTGCCAAATCTCAGAATGGAAAATACTATACAGGGACAGAAAGTATAAAGATTTCTAACTATATCTTTATATATCTGTATAGTTTTTTACCATTTCGAATTTTACCTTTAAGCTCCTCAATTTAGTATTTTGATTTCTTTTAGTTTTATATTTTTTAGCATTTCATTTTAACTTTTTTTATATAGGTATAACATTTTGGATTGAAAAATTTTAGTTTTCTATTGTTTTCATTGCTTTTTAATTGAAATATATCTATCATTCTGTACTAAGTACAGTACTTGTATCATCATTTATAAAAATCCGTCGAAGACTTTGTTGTTACTTTAGACCAATCAAAATTCTTGATATTTTGCTTTTACCTTTTTTTCTTAAACTTTTTTTTAAATCTTTGTCTTCTGTTTCTTGTGGCTGTATTGAGACATGATAAATCTTCAAAATTAATATTTATCGCTCCCAAAGCCTCGTCAAAGATTTTCTGTCAATAATAAATATATATCCCATTAACTTTTTTTTTTTCTGGGAGGGGCCCGTTGGACCAAATAAGATAAGTTGCTAGTGACCTTGATGGTAACAAATATTCAGTTTAAAATAATCTTTAATACAACAAAAGTCTTTCTTTTACTTTTACTGTAGTGTCCCATCACTATTTTAACACTAATATTTTCGTTTTCTATTAATCTTCCCTGATTTTCCACCTATACGTTTTCTATGATTCTCTGTAGTTCTAATCATGATCGCTTAAGTTTTCTTCTAATATCTTAGTTTTAATTCATGAAATCTATAGTTTACGCTTTCTATCGTGGTTAACAGTTTTAACCTATGATTATTCTCGTTCTATTAGGTGGCGTTTGCCTCTGAGAAATTCTTGTCCGGAATATTTTCATTGAGATTTTAAGATCTTTTCTTTTCTGTTTTCTTTTGGTTCCGGGGGTCTTCAGCTCTGTGGTTTGAGGTCGGGGGGGGGGGGGGGGGAGGGTTCCTGTCAGATTCAAATGCTTTTGGCTCTTATGTTGTTTTCATTCACTCATGTTGGTTATCAGCTCTGGCAGTTAAATTTTCCTTTGGTTTTGACAATTTTCAGGTCTCATACTCTTTCAGTTAATCTTAATTTTCAATGTTTGTTAATTTTTATTGCCTTAATTGATTATCATTATTATTGTACTGATTACCTTGTTAGGATTCTCGAACAAAGTTTTGAAGGAATGGACTTATTTATTTTTTAGCTTTTGTAATTTCTTGACATTTTCAAACTCGTTAATATTTATCTTTAGTAAATTTGCCCTTAATTGTTTATGAAACTTTTTATTCGCTATTATGTAAGACATTTTAACTCGTTAATATCCATGTCTTTTATATTTTTACCCCGCTTTTTCTTTTTCTTTTTTTTTCGAGACCCGCTCTATCTCTATAGTTTCCAGTAGACTACGACTTAACTTTGTTACGAAGAGATATGGTAGGGGGGGGGGGTGTCAGTCTATTCAGAGTCGTCAGCAGCATTGCCTGGCCCTCCCTGTTACTACCTTGATGGTCAGTCTCTAGATCGTCGGCCTGTCCTTTGCCTCTGCCATTCATGACAACATTTTTAAGGTTTTGTCTTTAATATTTCGGTTTCTGCTACTTTTAATTATATTCAGCTGTAGATATGTTTTCCCATTTCATAGTTTTAAGCTATGATACTGAGACAGCGAGCCTAATGAAAACGGATGAGAAAAAAGATTGAACTAGCAGAAATGAGAATGCTTAGGTGGATGGCTGGAGTGAGGAGAAAGGATAGAATTAGGAATTATTACATCAGAGGATACAACAAAAGTTTTGGAGGTTTAAAAAGGTACAAGAAGGAAGATTGGGATGGTATGGACATGTAGTGAGGCGGGAGGAGGATCATGTAAGCAGGCATACCATGGAAATGTAAGTTCAAGGTAGAGGAATAAGGGGAAGACCAATGCGATGGAGGTACTGTGTGAGGGAGGATTTGAGGGAGAGTGAAATTGGGGAAGCAGAGGTGTAAGATAGAAATATATGGGAAATAATTATTTGAAACGGCGACTCTAATTAAAAATGGGAATTAGCCAAATAAGATAGTTTTAAGCTATAATATATATAAATTTCCTTTTTCAGTTTTCGATTTTCAACTAATCTTAGTTTTCGATTTCCCAAAGAGGTTTGCAAGTCATAATTTGCCTTTAGTCATTATTTATTTTATTTTCCGCAATTAAATACGCTGTTGTACCTAATATCGATAATTGATTAAAACAAAAAACCCTTATAAATTATTTTGTCACTAAAATAGTTTTAAGAATTCGTTTTCCGTCACTTTTTTTTTTTTTTTTTTTTTTACAAATATGTAATTAAACACATATTTTCGGTCCCTTGCAAAGGCATTTAGTTAATGGATAACATTACCAATACTTGAGAATTATATGAATTTATCTACTACAACTATTGCCTTGATTAGATTTCGCCAGCCGTCTCTATCTTGAGCTTTTAATCCAATACGTCTCCACTCATCATCTCCCAATTCACGCTGCATAGTTCTCAGTCATGTAGGCCTGGATCTTCCAGCTTTTCTGGTGTCTTCTGGAGTCCATTTGAAAGTTTGGTGTACCAGTCTTACTTGAAGTGCGAAGAGCATGTCCAAACCATCTCAATCTACCCCTCATCATGATCTTATCCACATATGGTACTCGAGTAATCTCTTATTGTTTCATTTCTAACCCTGCCCTACCATTTAACTCCCAATATTCTTCCGAGGGCTTATTCTCCTATCTACAAAATGTGTTATAGATTGTTTCATTGTCATAGCATGACTCTTGTCCATACAGTAACACCGGTCGCACTAAACTGATATATAGCCTGATTTTTTATGCAATTTCAAGCGAATTGATTTCCCAAAGAAAAAAACTCTTTACAATAGCCTTGAGACAAAATTTAAATATCACAGATCTTGTTGGATTTAACAATGACGATTATAATTTAGTTTCCTCTAAAGCGTAACCAAAAATATAAAGCTTAATCTCTCTTCTTTGTCATTCTAAAGGCTTTGTTTTACGATGCAATAACACTTATCTTCCAGCAATTATTGGTTCTTCAGTAGATTTTACGCAGGAAAGTGTTATAGTAGTTTTAAGGTCTTGTAACCACAAAACTAGATTGGTTTGTCTTTGTTGGTATTATAATTTTATGTAGGTTTCAGTTAGCTTTTCTATAGTCTCCCATATCTTTGAACATATATATTTACGTTTTTTTTAACTTGGATCCTCAACGACTGTGTTTACGTTTTCTATTAGTTTCCTTGGTTTTCAACTAATAGACCTTACTTTTCATGCATTCATATGATTTTCATTTCTAAAGTATTCTTTTTCTGTTCAATATGGACATTTTTAAGCCGTTGTATTAGAAAGTTTCTTTCGATTCTAATGTTGATGTTTTCAAAGCAAATACTCCTGATTCTGATGGGCTCGAACTCGTAATAGTTTCGTTTTTGATTACACAAATTTGGTAAGTTTTACCAACTGTCAAATGTGATGTTTGTCCTTATCGCAGGATTAGGTTTGCGCTCTTATATTTTAATCATGACTAGTTTTGTAAAAGCGGCTTTAATCGGCTGATTACATCCTTAGGCCATAAATGAGATAACAAATTTACCCACGTTATATACCGGAAAACTTCTGAGAAACCCCGAATGAATGAATGATTTAAAAGTTTTCAGGCATCCTGACATCTGAGAAACCCCGAACGTAAATGAACCCTAATAAAGCAAGGAAATTTTGATTACAGAATAAATTCTTAATTGCCTTCTTTCAAGTGGGGATAGTGCCGATAGTGTACCGCATGCAGTGTACTGTAGGCGTCCCTTTAACCCCTGACTTATCTCTTAACTTCAGCAGTGGCCCTACAGGGTTTTATTACTTAATTCATTTCGGCCAATACTTCACCTACCCAATATCAGATACAAAATGACTTTAGTAGCGATAGTTTTAGATTAAACTGTTCTATATACGTAAACAAGTTATGCTTGTAAAGCACTTGTTGCCTAGTTGAAGTATTTTGTGACTGGACACTTGGCGATCTCGTCGTCTAGCAGCTGTGTAGATGCAAACTACCGCTGTTATAAGGTATACTGTAAACAGTTGCTAAGTTGTATTCTCGAAGTTAACATTTATAAAGTTTTATTCATAAAGTTTCCTTTATAAAGTTGCTTTTATCAATCTTTACCCTTTCGGATTTTAAGTCATTAATTTCACTGTCATCGTCTTTATCATTATTCAACCTTTTCTATCAAATCTTCATGAAATTTGTCAGGAAGGCAACCTTTACCCTGACCACTCGGCCCCGGTTCCTCCCTTCTATATCCCAATTCTTAAGAGATGTGAATCTGAGGTTTTATTCCAGCTATAATCAGATTGTTGAATGATATTCCTAATCGGGGGGTCGAATCGATGGAACTTCTGAAGTTCTAATTTGCTGCAATTTTTTTTAACAGGTTGATAAGTCTCTCTTCTTGGGTTTCAAGGTAACTCTGTGGCAGAGGGAAGAGACAGTAGCAATGCCCTAGGACGCCTAGGTAGTAGGACAATGCCCTAGAGACTGACCCTATACATATGGTAAGCGCCCAAGCTCTACTCCACCCAAGCTAAGACCAGGGAGAGCTAGGCAATAACTGTTGATGACTCGACATGTAGACCTATAGGCTCCCCCAAACCCCTAATACTTAGCTCGCAAGGATGACGAGGTTGCAGACACTACAAGAAACTAACTAGTTTGAGCGGGACTCGAACCAAGGTCCGGCAGAGCACTAGGTAGGGAAGTTTCCAATAGGCATATATACAGTAGTTTAACTTTGTTGCTAATCTTAGATATTTTAATTCTTTATTCATTCTCCTCGTATATGGTTTTATCTATTTCCTTATTTCCTTTTCCCCACTTGGCTATTTTTCCCAGCTGGAACCCTTGCGCTTATAGCATCCTGCTTTTCCAACTAGGGTTGTAACTTTGCTAATAATAATCCTATAGTTCTTACTCTTTTCTTTCCAACTAGGGTTGTTGCTTAGCTAGTAATAATCATATAGTTCTTACTCTTTTCCTTTCACTAGTGAAGAAACTGCAGAACGAAGAGATAATTGTCTCTTCGCTTAAGACGAAGAGGATTGTTGGCCCGAGTCATTTCTTTTGATGAACAGTTTTGATGATGTTTGCTCTGGGATCATTAACAATCTAATGAAAAACGAGCTCGGGAGACCTCTGGAACGCTTTTCTATTTTTAAGGTTTGTTTCTTTCTCAAAACTAATTGTCAGTTTCTGTTTTAATTCTTACATTTTGCATTGTTTTGAGTGTTGTGTTTTCCAGCAAATTAAGAATAGTCAGTATTATTATTTTTATTATTACTTGCTAAGCTACAACCCTAGTTGGCAAAGCAGGATGCTATAAGGCCAAGGGCCCCAACAGGAAAAATAGCCCAGTGAGGAAAGGAAACTAGGAAATAAAACTATTTTAAGAACGGTAAAAACATTAAAATAAATATTTCCTATATAAACTATAAAAGCTTTAACAAAAAAAGAGGAAGAGAAATTAGATAGTGTCCGAGTGTACCCTCAAGCAAGAGAACTTTAACCCAAGACAGTTAGCTGAAGACCCGACAAGAATCTGCAGTCTATACAATTTCTTATTCCTGGTCTATATATATATCTCTGGCATTGTCATTCAGTTAGTTCTTTGTGCAGTTTACGTAAGATTTTTCATAAATCTGACCATCCTTTATATTCATATCCTCCCGGACAGTACCATTCTGTACGTAATACTAAGTGTGCAGTTAAATCTACATACTTAAGGCATTAGAAAACCATATTCCATAATGTTTGTATTCAAGTTGTGACCAATTTGTGGGATGATCTTCTTAAGAAGGCAGTTTTATCGGGGGAACTTTAAAGTTCAAATTTACAGCGAATTTATGTTGAACAGGTAGACACGAGTCTCCTCGTAGAGAAGTATAAACTATTTTAACATTGTTTTGATCTTAAAATAAGAAAAATTTTGATTATTCATTAGTTCTTTTACTTGTTTTGGGTAATGTTAACTCTCTCTCTCTCTCTCTCTCTCTCTCTCTCTCTCTCTCTCTCTCTCTCTCCTCTCTCTCTCTCTCTCTCTCTCTCTCTCTCTCTCACTCTCTCTCTCTCTCTCTCACTTAGCGTAGCAGTTTTTTCCTCGATAGGAAGTTGATCAGAATTTCGTTAGTTTCATTAATGTTTAGCTCATTTGCTGGGCAAACATTTACCTCCATAAATAATTAATTTCTTAATAACACCCTCGGTAGCGAAGCGGCGTCAAGTGTAATCAATTGATGATGTTTATTGAATAAACAATTTTAGTGTAGATAAGACCCCTTGGCAAGAGACTAATAATCCAGTTGCTCTTAATCTATTTTCTATAAAGTTGAGTTTGCTGTTCGTTTTAAAAACTTCCTTGATTGTTCAGTTGATTTTTCCTACCTAACTTGTAGATGCTCAATTGATTTTTCCTACCTAACTTGTAGATGCTCAATTGATTTTTCCTACCTAACTTGTAGATGCTCAATTGATTTTTTCCTACCTAACTAGTATATGCTCAATTGATTTTTTCCTACCTAACTAGTATATGCTCAATTGATTTTTTCCTACCTAACTAGTATATGCTCAATTGATTTTTTCCTACCTAACTAGTATATGCTCAATTGATTTTTTCCTAACTGACTTGCAGATGGTCAATTGGCTTTTCCTACCTAACTTGCAGATGCTCAGTTGATTTTCCTACCTAACTTGCAGATGCTCAGTTGATTTTCCTACCTAACTTGCAGATGCTCAGTTGATTTTCCAACCTAACTTGCAGATGCTCAGTTGATTTTCCTACCTAACTTGCAGATGCTCAGTTGATTTTCCAACCTAACTTGCAGATGCTCAGTTGATTTTCCAACCTAACTTGCAGATGCTCAGTTGATTTTCCAACCTAACTTGCAGATGCTCAGTTGATTTTCCAACCTAACTTGCAGATGCTCAGTTGATTTTCCAACCTAACTTGCAGATGCTCAGTTGATTTTCCAACCTAACTTGCAGATGCTCAGTTGATTTTCCTACCTAACTTGCAGATGCTCAGTTGATTTTCCTACCTAACTTGCAGATGCTCAGTTGATTTTTCCTACCTAACTTGCAGATGCTCAGTTGATTTTTCCTACCTAACTTGCAGATGCTCAGTTAATTTTTCCTACCCAACTTGCAGATGCTCAGTTGATTTTTCCTACCTAACTTGCAGATGCTCAGTTGATTTTTCCTACCCAACTTGCAGATGCTCAGTTGATTTTTCCTACCCAACTTGCAGATGCTCAGTTGATTTTTCCTACCCAACTTGCAGATGCTCAGTTGATTTTTCCTACCCAACTTGCAGATCCAACTTGCAGATGCTCAGTTGATTTTTCCTACCTAACTTGCAGATGCTCAGTTGATTTTTCCTACCCAACTTGCAGATGCTCAGTTGATTTTTCCTACCTAACTTGCAGATGCACGATTGATTTTCCTACCTAACTTGCAGATGCTCAGTTGATTTTTCCTACCTAACTTGCAGATGCTCAGTTGATTTTTCCTACCCAACTTGCAGATGCTCAGTTGATTTTTCCTACCTAACTTGCAGATGCACGATTGATTTTCCTACCCAACTTGCAGATGCTCAGTTGATTTTTCCTACCTAACTTGCAGATGCTCAGTTGATTTTTCCTACCCAACTTGCAGATGCTCAGTTGATTTTTCCTACCTAACTTGCAGATGCACGATTGATTTTCCTACCTAACTTGCAGATGCTCAGTTGATTTTTCCTACCTAACTTGCAGATGCTCAGTTGATTTTTCCTACCCAACTTGCAGATGCTCAGTTGATTTTTCCTACCTAACTTGCAGATGCTCAGTTGATTTTTCCTACCCAACTTGCAGATGCTCAGTTGATTTTTCCTACCTAACTTGCAGATGCACGATTGATTTTCCTACCTAACTTGCAGATGCACGATTGATTTTTCCTACCTTACTTGCAGATGCTCAGTTGATTTTTTTCCTAATTTGCAGAGGCTCGGTTTATTACTCAGTCTCAATTGATTATTCCCACGTGATCTAAAAAATTTCATTAAATTCCTTTTCAATCTTTATTAGTCTATCGATGAAATTATTCAAACAATTTTACTACTAGTCATAACTATCCCAAGAAATGAAATAAGACATCTCCTATATCTTATCTCGTTTAGTATTCAATGGCAAAGCTAATTTATTTAACGGTACGCTGACCATATTTCTTCCTCTATTCCTTCCTAACGATTCTATTTGCCGGATTTATTCCACCATATTTTTAGCTGAGAGAGAGAGAGAGAGAGAGAGAGAGAGAGAGAGAGAGAGAGAGAGAGAGAGAGAGAGAGAGAGAGAGAGAGAGAGAGAGAGAGAGAGAGAGGCTGGAGCCGATGGCAGAGGAAAGAAATACACTACAAAAGAAGTTACGATGATTTAGAATGTCTGGGTTCGAAGCAACCTCTCTGCGTTTGTCGATACCGGTTGATAGTTCGTGGAAATTGATATGGTTTGAGTTGACTCTGTGAATAAAGGAAGAAATATTGTTCATTGTAATGGGAGCTTAATGGCTTGACTGTTTAGTGTTTCAGGTTGCAATTTTTTTTAAATACAGGATATATCTTATGTTTATAAAGCTTCAAAAGACATTTAACGCTTAAATTTAGCAAAAAAACACAAGAAAAAAAAATGAAGAATAGGTGGAGGTTCTGAAGTATTTCAGATAAGGTGATCAAGGATTTTGGAGAAGAATTTTTACTAGTTTTTAAGACAAAAAATGTATTCCAATCGTAGATGAGATTGATATTTTTTTTTATATATATCGGTTACATCTTATGTTAGTAATACTTAATTTTCAATCCAAAGGGATTTATTTTCGGTAATCATAATATTTTATATATTTCTTTCCATTTGATATGTATTTCTAATTTTTCTTTATTTATACTTTTTCAAACTTTCTCTTTCCTATACCCCTCCTACTCTCATCTCTTATTTTATTCTTCCTATTATTATTCATGAATAAAATTACTGTTGGTCGATGTTCTCGTGAGATTAAAACTATAAATATTAACTAGATTTCAGCTTTTAATTAGAGATAAGTTCTCTCCTTACTATAACTCAAGCTTTTAATTATACTCGAACAAACTCTTCATTAATTTTCAAGTGATAGATCAGAAAATCTAATATTTTAGACATCATTAAAACCATTATTAATATTTACTTAATAATCCTAGATATCAGTTTTTAATTAGAGATAAGTTCTATCCTTACTATAATTTTTAAGCTGTTAATTGTACTCAAATAAATTCTTCAATAATTTCCAAGTGATAGATTTGGAAATCTAATTTTTTAGACATTATTAAAACCATTTTTGATATGAAGACGAAATTTCATTATTGGCAAATATTAGACATATTGTTTTTGGATACCCCATAGGGAAGTAATCAGGGCTCTCTCTCTCTCTCTCTCTCTCTCTCTCTCTCTCTCTCTCTCTCTCTCTCTCTCTCTCTCTCTCTCTCTCTCTCTCTCTCTTCTTTTTTTTCTTTTTTTTAGAATATGAAAATCAAATTAATTTGAATACTATAAATACAAATTTATACCTTTTTAGAATATATATATGAATTATTAAATTATTTTGAATACTAGAAAAACAAATAACTTTTTAGAATATATATGAATTATTATCAAATAAATTTGAATACTATAAATACAAATTTATATTTTTTTAGAATAAATATTATTATTATTACTGAAGTTAATTTGAATACGATAAATACAAATTTATACCTTTTTAGAATATATGAATTATTATGAAATTAATCTGAATACTATAAATACAAATTTATACTTTTTAAGAATATATGAATTATTATTAAATTAATCTGAATACTATAAATACAAATTTATACCTTTTTTTAGAAAATATGAATTATTATTAAATTAATCTGAATACTATAAATACAAATTTATAACTTTTTAGAATATATATGAATTATTGAATTAATCTGAATACTATAGATACAAATTTATACCTTTTTTAGAAAATATGAATTATTATTAAATTAATCTGAATACTATAAATACAAATTTATACCTTTTTAGAATATATGAATTATTATTAAATTAATCTGAATACTATAAATACAAATTTATACCTTTTTTTTAGAAAATATGAATTATTATTAAATTAATCTGAATACTATAAATACAAATTTATAACTTTTTAGAATATATATGAATTATTGAATTAATCTGAATACTATAGATACAAATTTATACCTTTTTTAGAAAATATGAATTATTATTAAATTAATCTGAATACTATAAATACAAATTTATAACTTTTTAGAATATATATGAATTATTGAATTAATCTGAATACTATAGATACAAATTTATACCTTTTTTAGAAAATATGAATTATTATTAAATTAATCTGAATACTATAAATACAAATTTATAACTTTTTAGAATATATGAATTATTAAAATAATCTGAATACTATAAATACAAATTTATACCTTTTTTTAGAAAATATGAATTATTATTAAATTAATCTGAATACTATAAATACAAATTTATAACTTTTTAGAATATATATGAATTATTGAATTAATCTGAATACTATAGATACAAATTTATACCTTTTTTAGAAAATATGAATTATTATTAAATTAATCTGAATACTATAAATACAAATTTATAACTTTTTAGAATATATATGAATTATTGAATTAATCTGAATACTATGAATACAAATTTATACCGTTATATCATGTATAAGTGCCTTCAGTAAGCTTCAGGGGCGCACTGTAGGCAGCCGCCTGAAGGTTATTAGTCCATTCTTTATCCTTTTTAGTTTTCTTCACAGAATAATTAGTTTCCTCTTGGTTGGACCTTTGGGCTAAATAACCTCGTCTGGCCATTTGGCCAAAATTATATAGAAGTGAAAAATTCTTGACGATTTAAAATATGTAAAATTTGTATAAATATAAATACAAAATCTCGGTAATTATATCAAAATAATCTTTTCAGTTCAATGTACCTAAAATTGTGTAAAATAAAATTCATAATTTTAATACTTATAATAAAAATTCTAAGTAGTTTACTAATACCTGAAATGTATTTAGTAATTTATCCTTTCAATTATACTAAAAAAGAAATTTGAGTTTCAAAATTACTTAGAATCATTAGAAAAAAGGATAAGTTTTTTCGTGTACTTAGAATTAAAACATTAAAACATGTCTGTTTAAAAGTACCTAAAATTTACAAAAGAAATTTATTTCAATTGTACTAAAATAAAATCCTTAGTTTTAAAGCACCTGAAATTTCTCAAAAAAGAAACTTCTAATTCAAATTACAATACAAAATTCTTGACAGTTCAAACGTATCTAAATTTTATATATAAAAAAATACAATATTAATAACACCATCCTTTGACAATATCTACCTTGAGGACCCTTTAACATTTAATATCGAAAATTAATTTGTGTATGATAAAGTACTATTGAAAAGAGGATTTGATTACAGTATGCCACCTCTGCGCTCAAGTGATCATGAGAAATTAAACACGAATTATGAGGAGAAATTTAATTTAGTATTCAACAAAGACTATTATAGAAGATTAAGAATAAAGACATTATTCATTCGGTTTAAGAGTATATACAAAGCTGTTCCCCTTCCATCGTCCAAATATTTGACTATGTCGAAATGAAATATGAAATTAGTTTGGATTACTTCGTTGCTTCATATATCTTTTGACTTCTCGTTTTATATTGTCTACGAATTACTGTATCATTCAGTTTCTTTAGATATCTCTTCTTATGAAAAAGATAAAATATGTTCCTGGTTCCTTATTGCTCACTCCGCAAAATAAGTTTGCGGGCACTCTATCACTTTATAGATAAACAAAGACGAACTCAAGTGCAGGTGTTATGCGGAATGATTTACCTTTTCATCGGCTCCTCCTTGGTTTTCTCATTTATTTTCTTCTCCCTTTTCCCCCATTTGATATTTATTCTTGACGTTTTTCTATTTATAATTCATTATAAGTCGTTATGTAATATACATTATTAATTTTTTTTATATTCCTTCTTAATTATAAATTGCCATTTGATATATATTCATTCCTTTTTTTTATTTCTTAATAATAAATCGCAATTTTATATATATATATATATATATATATATATATATATATATATATATATATATATATATATATATGTATATATATATATATATATATATATATATATATATATATATATATATATGTATATATATATATATGTATATATATATATATATATATATATATATATTTATATATATATATATTATATATATATATATTTATATATATATATATTTATATATATATATATTTATATATATATATATTATATATATATATATATTTATATATATATATATATTTATATATATATATATTTATATATATATATATTTATATATATATATATTTATATATATATACTTATATATATATATATTTATATATTTATATATTTATATATTTATATATTTATATATTTATATATTTATATATTTATATATTTATATATTTATATATATATATATATTTATATATATATATATATTTATATATATATATATATTTATATATATATATATATATATATATATATATATATATATATATATATATATATATATCTATTCCTTCTTCATTATAAATCACCATTTCATATATATTCTATCCTTTTTATTCTATTCTTTCTTCATTGTAAATCGCTAGATTATCAGAGGCGCCGTTGCAAAGGCTATGCCTCGACCCTCGAACCTAAACTTGGTTCGAATTCTGCTCTAAGAATTCAATATTCAATCTTACTTCGCGAATTCCGTATCTATTTCACGAAAGTGTATCGACTATAAAATTCCCAGAGAGAAAATTTAAAAGTTTCTTGCGGAAATTAACGTCAATGTATGATTAAAAAACTAGTATCTTCTTCTTCTTCTTCTTGTGGGGGAGCTGGGTTCATGACCGTGCTTTTTCATTTCCGAGAAAAAGCATTCATTGATTTGCTTGCGGGAGACTGTAAGCAATATTATCACATTTTCTCTGAGGATTTTGTACTTCTCTTTTACTTCGATTTTTTTTAGATCTTGTCTGCTTGTTTATTTTTTCATTAGCATAGGCCTATTTGTTACGCTCTTTCAGTAACTCGTTTTAAGAAAACATTTATTTTTTATTCATAAGGAACTCTCTTGACGTAAAAATTATCATATTGGGAAAATTAATGTCTAAATCGTTCCAATATATTTCATAAAAAAAAAAAGATGAAAAAAAAAATTGCGCTTTTAATCTCAAGATCTTGTTTGTAACGTAAAAATATATATATATATATATATATATATATATATATATATATATATATATATATATATATATATATATATATATATATATATATATATATATATATATATATATATATATTTTTCAATTAAATATCTAACAGTTAAACGAACCCCTTTACAGCAGACTAAAACAATTAATTCAAAACTCCACTTGGATGGGTCCTTTCTAGATCCAGAAAAATACAAAACTAATTTGATCATATTTTTTAAAGAGAAGTTTATTGAATATTGATTTTGCATCATATAGATAGATGGAAATAATAGTTTTTAATCCTGGGTACATGTTTTGTTTTAAATTTGAAAGGCCCTACGATATTGAAATATTTCTGGCTTCTTTAAAAAAAAAAATCTAGTTTAATCACTTCACTTCGAAAAAAAATAAAGTAAAACCCCAAGGATCTTTATTGGAAAAAAAAAGGATGATTCGGAAGGTAATGAAAAAGTAAAGTTAAGATAAATTTCATTTTCTTTATTTGAATTTCTAGATACAAAAACAGATGGGGAAAATTCAGATTGAAAAGAAGAGGGATGTCCAATGATTGATTGTGACATGTTAGAAATATGGAGAGAGAGAGAGAGAGAGAGAGAGAGAGAGAGAGAGAGAGAGAGAGAGAGAGAGAGAGAGAGAGAGAGGAGGGGAGGGATAGATACAGACACATACTGAGAGGTAAACACAGACACACAAGAGAGGGGAACACACGCACACAGAGGCAGACAAAGACACAGACACACACACACACACAGGAGTCAGCCCCACACACACACACACAGGAGTCAGCCCCACACACACACACACACACATACACACACACACACACACACATACACACACACACACACACACACACATACACACACACACAGATGAGTCAGCCACACAGACACACACACACAGAGGCAGACACAGACACACACACACACACACACAGAGGCAGACATAGACACAGACACGCGCGCGCAAACAGGCAGAGACACGCACACACAAAGGCACACACACAGGCAGACACACACGCACACACAGGCAGACACGCATGGATAGACAAAGGTTGCCATAGTTTTTTTTTTTTCAAAGAAAACAGAATGCTTTTATAGATAAAATCTACAATAATTTAGTCTTGGAAGCTTTATCAATTACAATTTTTTATAGATTCAAAGTTATTTTCCTTGAAGTATGTCTTAATTGGTCCTAGATTTGAAACTAAACATTGCACAGTTCTGTACATTGTTTTTGCAGTAGGAAGGAAATATGTATATAAGAAATAATGTTCTGTTGTAAAAAAAAAAAAAAAAAAAAATTCAATTTCTTTCGTGAATTCATTTTTATTTCTTACAGCCAGCGAGAAAGGATGTGGCAGATTTTTTTTTCTAGTACCTTGTGGAGCCCAGTTAAAAGTTTGGTGAACTAATTTCTCTTAGGGAGTGCCAAGATAATGCCCAAACCATGTCCATCTACCCCCCCCCCCATCATGATCTCGTCCACATATGGAACTTGAGTAATCTCATAGTTTTATTTATAATCCTGTCCTGCCATTTAAGTCCCACTAACCTTCTGAGGGCTTTGTTCTCAAATCTACAAAATCTGTTGGATATTGTTTCATTGTCATACCATGACTCTTGTCCATACAGTAACACTCGTGAAATCTTTAAAAGTTTGATCACTTCGAGTTTTTTTTTAAAGGCAAGAGATTTCATCAATATTTCCCCCAAGTGGGTAGTGCCATCATTACAGGCACTAAAGAATGGTCTTTAGCTGCATCCCATTGTTTACCTCTAGCTGCCTAGCCATTAAGTCTTCTTTTTTTCTAACCTCCATCTTCCCATCTAACCTGATTTCAGTGGCCATCTACCAGTCAGGAGTACCAATGTGTGAAACCTTAAAATAACATTAATCACACAAAACGTGATGAAATATTTTAACGCTGAGGTTGGTAACAATGCATTTTAAATGTGTATTCTGGTATTCTATTTGTCGTGATAGAGGCTTTATTTTTTCTTGTATTACCTTGTATCCTTTGTTGTTGGTAGTGTGGTATTCATCCGTCTATAATGGGCGATTCCATTCTTGATTCGGGGGAAAAAGAAAGTCTACTTGACCAAGTCATTGCCATTATCACTTATGACTTAGTATATCTATAAATGAAAACTTTATGCAAAGTAAAACATCATTGCAAATAGTTACCTTTTTATATAGAACAATAACTTGAGCACTTACGACAAAAATTACTGTTGTCCACATCCTTCCTCCCCCACAGATTAAAATCAAATCTGCATCCCTTAGACCTCTAGCTGATCAAGCCTTTTAAGTTTTTTACTGTTCATTCCCCTTAACATACATCTTCACTTTTATTTTTTTTTTTTTTTTTTAGCTTTTAATTTCATAATTGAAGTTTGTTGTCCCCTAAAGCAGCTCGCGCTGATTGGCTTTCCTGGTCCCAGCACTATGCTTCTGTCAAAATTCCTAAAGGCTTGGAAACTAAAAGGGCCCAATTACCAAGCAGAGTTTTGTCACTTAATTGTGGACAAGTCCTTCATTTTGGGGT
Organism: Palaemon carinicauda; assembly: GCF_036898095.1. Lineage (NCBI taxonomy): Eukaryota > Metazoa > Arthropoda > Malacostraca > Decapoda > Palaemonidae > Palaemon > Palaemon carinicauda. Next base: position 56,719,447 of record NC_090741.1, read on the forward strand.
ATCATTCTTGAACATGCAAGCATATGGTAATAATAGAATTGTGTCATTTTACACTTTAGAATTTCAATGTCTTTGGTATAACTTCAATCTAATATATATTTTATATTTCCAGGTGAAAATGGTTACTTGCAAGTGGAGGCTAAGTAACAAGTATATTCTAAGGTCAGTGAAACGATTATTCCTTAAATCAATGTGGTTGTTATACTTTTAATATTGATGAATATATATTGACTGGTTACTTAATTTCTCGCTCGAAAGGCACTCGCGAGATACTGTTGGCTAGTCACTAATCACAATCCTGGCTTTATAGAATCATTAGCAATAGTCTTCTTACGATCTTATTAGTCCCGCTGTATAGCAGGGTTAGCCGGTCGATTCCACTTTCACAATCTATTTCTATTCCTTGCTGCTTCTTCCCTCCGTCCCACCTTGGCCATACCACTCCTTACTTCACACAATCATTTGATTAGCTGGTGCCCCACACACCTGCTCTCCATCACTAGCATGATCTTAGCTCTCTTGATTGGTTCCACCTTCTTTATTACTCTTGCCTTTCCCTCCTTTCCAGTAGTGATGTTCCAGCAATCCATCTTTATCTTGGTTCTTTCCTACAGTCCTCTTTCCCTTTAAGTTTCTATATTGTAATTTAGTATGGGCCTGATAACTCTTAGAAACCTTTTAGTCCGAATGAAATTTTATCGTCCAAAAATAGATCCATTTATTTCACATCAATTTTGCAATGCTTCTTTCACTCTCTCCTACTTCTCAGTACCTCCCTTCTGTTATTATTGCAGGATGCCAGAAAACTTTCAATAAATCAATCGGTTTTTATTGATCTCTGGTAGATAAATATCGCATACTTTAGTTCTGCTTTAGCATTATACCATCTTCACAGTTGAATGGTTAGTTAAAGTCCTCATAGTACTAATCTTTTTATGTTTTTCTAATATTCAACTTCAATTCTTTCCTTCCTAGGACTCTCTTCCATGCTAAAAACCTCTCTTAGTTCTTTTTCTGTCTACTATAATGGCTAGATTATAAAAAAGCTCTGTTCCCACACTTCTTTGTTGTTTTTTCACTGACAAAATGTCCATAATGATGAGGAACATGTCATCGTATGTCATCCTCACTAATCCTAGCAATTGTCTGGAACTCCTTTCTTTTTCAAACTCCAATAGACTGACCTTCTTGGTACCATGTCATAAGCCTTTCCAAGATTCACAAAACTCATAAAAACTTTCCAGGTTTCTAATAGATACCTTGTTTGTACTTGTCTTAATATAAAAACAGCATTCACTGTGCTCTTTCCATTCATAAACCCAAACTACTGCTGCTCGTGTATGTCAACTCTTTCAAATTTTCCTCCTCACTATTCTCTAATTTATTTAACACAAGCCCAGAAGCTTTATTCCCCTGTAGTTCCTTTTAACATTAATCCTTTTTGTTTATGAAATTTAATGCCCTTGGCATTTCCTCATCCCAGATCTTTTATCCAGTGTGTACGCCAACTCCTTACCATAATCTTTTTATTGTTTCCTCTCATTTTTCTACAACTTTAGTTACTTTAACATTCTTTATAGCATTTTCACCTTCATGCTCTCTATTTTCTATTGGTCTTTCTACTGTAAGAACATTAGCCAGTACTTCACACTCAAAGTGTTTAGTAGATGTGTAAAAGCCTTTCCATCTTCTCATGAATTCCTCGGTTAAGAGATTTCCCTTTCATCTTTTAATAATTCCTGCATCATCTGCAGCCTAGCATTAGTGATAGTCGATTCATACCAAATGTATTTTTGTTAAAGTTGAGATGATGTACAGTATATTTCTGATGCTATAATTACGAGAGACTGCAATTTAGAAGAGTATTCCAGAGCAATTCCCTTCAATGTAACTAGACAAAACTTCCTTCTGTTTAAGATAGATGCTTTCAGTGTTGACTCCATTTGTGGTCATTAATTATCGGGTCTTGCTAGTGTCTCCCCTTCCAGCCCATAGCTTTGCTTACTTTTTCAGCCTTTAAAACTATACCTTTATTCCTAGTTATTCATTTTCCTATGTTGAAATCTTTTTTTCATCGGGCCTCTCACTGTTCAACATGAATTTTGAATTACTTAATGCTACTCCTAACATGCAAAATTAACTGTGAAGAACTAAGTTGTTGGTAGCTTGTTGTGCTGCTTGTGAAAGAACTGGTTTATGTGAAGTCCTCACAAAAGCTAATACTATACATTCCTGAATAAGAGTATAGTACAGTTCATTATGGAACTGAAATGAAAACCCTGGTTGTTTTTCTGGTGTAATTTATCAAATTGCTGGCTGACGTTATGGTGACCTGGTGATGGGCGTGATTTGGTATTTGATGCATTTTCTCTTGAAATGCCTCGTTGTATTTTATTTTGAATAGGGAATAGGAATTTTACAAAAATATTATAAATAAGGCAATTCCTTTTTGCATCAGCATTAAGTCACCATAAAAAGTTTGTTCCTTTAAGGTAACACTCACTAGTTTTAGTTTTAATAGTCTTAAAAGTGTCTGTTTGGCCTGTAGCTACCTCATCTCTTTTTATACTTTATCTTCAATCTTAAAGTTCCCTTTAAATTCAACTCCACAATACAATTGTTGATCTGTTTCATGTTGAATCTTTCTCGGACCACGTGATTTATGTAGCCCAAATGCATAAATCCAATAGCTTGTATAGTCGTTCAATGTCTAGGGATTGTTGAGGAGTTCAGTGGCTAGTGATTGTTGATGAACACTAGTTTCTTCCTAGAAATGGAACCATGCTATAGCATCATGCAGAAGTCATGCATTGTTCTCATTTATGTATGTATTGCCTGGTGATAATTTCTCAAACTTACAATCTTGCTTAACTGGTGCACTGTAGACACTATGATGGTTTTTGCAAGTTTGATTCCATCCCTAGATACTCTAAATTATTGAGTTTTTTAAATCTTTAAAACTTTCTGTTCACCTTTTTATTTTATCTACTTAATCTCTTGACTTTTATTTGTTGGGAACATTTGTGTATTGTCTGGCCCCATTCCTCATGAGCATTGAATGGGCTGCCAGGTCCCAGCAATGGGCTTTATGGACAAAATTCATGTCTTAATCAATTCTTCCAACAACGAAGCGACTTCTTCCCCGATCCTTTCTGTGGCCCATCATACGTGGATCATTTAGGCTTCTTTTTCCCCCAATTTCAAAGGGACTGACTTAATTCATTTTGATGCAATAACATTTCTGTATATCCTCATCTAGATATGTATATTTTAATCCTTCTCCTGCATTAAGCTCTTAAATATTTTAATGTATTCTTCATCATGCTTTTATTATTACTCTAGCATTTCCTTGCAACAAAAAAATTCTTAAATTTACTGTATAACTTTACATTCATAGACATTATATTTGGTACAGTATACTGTTATGGTGTCCCAAGTTCATATTTTACATTTCGCTATTGGTGGAATACAGTAATGCTATTCAATTTTGATGCCTTATCTAGTCGTAACCATAATCTTTTTCTAGGATAGTAACTGTTACTTTGTGGTTTGTCCTAAGATTTCCATATCTTTAGCTTCACCCTTATAAAATGTTATCGGTTGAACTTTCACTACCTTTAAAACTTTTCGTATTGTAGCTAACTGTTGTTATGCAGTTTCTACATCTTTCTTTTATTGATGTTACAATACCTCATTTAATTAGCACTTACAATCTTCCAGAAATTGCACTGTTCAAATTTTGAATATTTCAAAATTTTGCCTGTTTTGATTTTGTAAATTTATATCATTCATTTGTGTAAATCTACATTAATTTGTGCATAACTAGATTATAGATTTAGCTTTGTTTAATTATTATACTGCTAAAGTACTCTTTCTATCTTTAATTCTAATGCTGAAAAGGGCTTACTATTTATTAGGAAGTAATCTTTGTCAGATTAATAATAATGCATGTCCTTGTCAAATAATAATGCAAGGTAAACATATCTTTCAAGGTAAACATATCTTTTGTCTCTTACATTAGCTAAAGTAATCTAATGCATTCTTTCAGTAATACTGTCGACATTTGTCTGTAAAGTTGTACAATATTTTTGCAACAATTTCTAACCAGACTGTACTCTAATTTAAGCAATCTAATTTTAGTAAATTCTATCAACTATTACACTAAGAAGTCCTCAATTTATATATCAAAGTACTGTAAACACTGCAGTCTAGCACTCAAGATCTGAAAATAGGAATCCTTGACTGAATAGAATTTATGCTTAGTATTTAGACTTAAAATCCTGGCAATTAAAACAACTCCACACTTCGAAGATAGTTCCCCTTAAATTCTACTCCACAATGCAATTATAATGTTGATTTCATCTCTTCGATGAATGGTTCCAGGACTCCATGAAGAGTTATGTGGCCCAAATTAAAAAATCCAATGCTTAAATTATGACTATGCTATAATAAATAGTTATATTATTTAATAACTATCTATTCTAGACCAAACCATATGTTTGAAGGATTTTTACATTCACTATTTATATTCCCACAGTATTCATTTACCAAGTAACTAAATAATTCTGTAATCCGTGTGTAACCATCACAAATATTTGTGTTGCTCTCAGTACAACGTACACAGATTTGGGTCCTCTACAGAATCTAATGTCTTATTTTTTGTTTCCAGTATTTCTTTGACCAACTCCAGAGGTAACTTTGAAAGAGGATGTACACATATGATTGACATCTTGGCCATAAAGTCTGCATGTGCATAAGTTCCCTCTACAGGCTGAAATAATAACTTTTCTATGGTAAGTCATGTTGCAATTTTTTCCCCATTAAGGTATTCAAAGCCAGCCATGTTTTAACTAGGAAGCCAATGATCCACTTCCTCAATTTCGTGGTGATTAGACTCGTAACTTTTTTTGGATAGCTCAGAAATAGGCATTAGCTATGTATGTGGTCTTACATTGCTTTGAGATTAACTTTGTGATCTGCTGTTTTTATTCAATTACTATTGTGGTTACTGTATTTGACGATTTTTTTTTTCATATACGATAGGAGATGATACTGCGCACAAAAATAACTTAAGAGGTTAATACAGTAAAGTCTTCATAATTACAGTAATTTTAATTTTAGATTAGTGTAAAATATATTAATAATAAACTCATCTAGTAATAACAAGTTTTTCTAGTGAATATCCACTGCAAAACGCTCCCTGGCTAGTATAGCTGTCATCAGCAATCCTTTCTATTAATGGCTCCAAGGCGATCAGTTCTTGCAGAAGCTTGTGCTGCAAAAAAAAAAAGCAAAATTACACATACATAATAAAAAATTTTACCTATTGATCTAGGCATGGGATTTAGATTTTTTTAAAAAAGTTAAAAATCTATTACATGCTCAGAGAAAACTTATTTTCAAAAATTGATCTAGGCATGGGATTTAGATTTTTTTTAAAAAGTTAAAAATCTATTACACGCTCAGAGAAAACTTATTTTCAAAAATTATAACCTGATTAAATTAATTTCTTTCACACTGGTTAATTACACAGTTAGTCCATCACATTGAAAATATCTAAGGGTGCATTCCAAATTTTACAAGCCACTGTTGCAAGCCCCATTGCAGATTGCAAAAGTCACTGTTGCAAGCCCCACTGCAGATTGCAAAAGCCACTGTTGCAAGCCACATTGCAGATTGAAAAAGCCACTGTTGCAAGCAACACTGCAGATTGCAAAAGCCACCCCACTGTTGCAAGACATGCTGCAGATTGCCATAGCTGTGGTTGCAAGCCAGTTGTGGATTGCAGTTGTTGTTATAAGCCATGTCGCAGATTGCAAGTCACTGTTGAAAGCCATGTCGCAGATTGCAAGTCATTATTGCAAACCAGGCTGCAGATTGCAAATCATTGTTGCAAGACAAGATGCAGCTTGCAAAAGCCAGTTGGAAGCAATGTAGCAGATTGCAAGAGCTATTGTTGCAAGTCATGTTGTAGAATGCAGGAGCCATTGTTGCAAGTCATTTTACAGATTGCAAGAACCATTGTTGCAGATTGCAAGAGCCATTGTTGCAAGTCATGTTGCAGATTGCAAGAGTTATTGTTGCAAGTCAGGTAGATTGTAAGAGCTATTGTTGCAAGTCATGTTGCAGATATAAAGTCATTATTGCAAGTCATGTTGCAGATTGCAGGAGCCATTGTTGCAAGTCATGTTGTAGAATGCAAGAGTTATTGTTGCAGATTGAAGGAGCTATTGTTGCAAGTCATGTTGCAGAATGCATGAGCTATTGTTGCAAGTCATGTTGCAGAATGCAAGAGCTATTGTTGCAAGTCATGTTGCAGAATGCAAGAGCTATTGTTGCAAGTCATGTTGCAGAATGCAAGAGCTATTGTTGCAAGTCATGTTGCAGAATGCAAGAGCTATTGTTGCAAGTCATGTTGCAGAATGCAAGAGCCATTGTTGCAGATTGCAAGTCATTGTTGCAAGTAATGTTACAGATTGCAAGTGCCAATGTTTTAAGTCATGTTGCAGATTGCAAAAGTTAGTTACAAATCATGTAGATTACAAGAGCTATTGTTGAAGTCATGTTACAGATTGCAAGAGCCATTGTTGCGGATTGCAAGAGCCAATGTTGCAAGTCATGTTGCAGATTGCAAAAGTTTTTGTTGTAAGTCATGTTGCAGATTGCAAGTCATTGTTGCAAGTCATGTTACAGATTGCAAGAGCCAATGTTGTGAGTCATGTTGCAGATTGCAAGAGTTGTTGAAAGTCATGTTGCAGATTGCAAGAGTTGTTGAAAGTCATGTTACAGATTGCAAGAGTTGTTGAAAGTCATGTTACAGATTGCAAGTCATTGTTGCAAGTAATGTTGCAGATTACAAGAGCCATTGTTGCAAGTCATGTTGTAGATTGCAAGAGCCATTTGTTGCAAGTCATGTTGCAAATTGCAAGAGCTATTGTAGATTGCAGATTGCAAGAGCCATTGTTGCAGATTGCAAGAGCCATTGTTGCAAGTCATTTTGTCGATTACATGAGCTATTTTCATGTTGCAGCTTTCAAGAGCCATTGTTGCAAGTCATGTTGCAGCTTTCAAGAGCCAATGTTGCAAGGCATGCAGATTGCAAGAGCCAATGTTGCAAGTCATGCAGATTGCAAGAGCCAATGTTGCAAGTCATGCAGATTGCAAGAGCCAATATTGCAAGTCATGTAGATTGCAAGAGCCATTGTTGCAGATTGCAAGAGCCATTGTTGCAAGTAATTTTGTAGATTGCAAAAAATTGTTGCAGCTTTCAAGAGCCATTGTTGCAAGTCATGTTGCAGCTTTCAAGAGCCATTGTTGCAAGTCATGTTGCAGCTTTCAAGAGCCATTGTTGCAGCTTTCAAGAGCCATTGTTGCAAGTCATGTTGCAGCTTTCAAGAGCCATTGTTGCTAGTCATGTTGCAGATTGCAAGAGCCATTGCTGCTAGTCATGTTGCAGATTGCACGAGCCATTGTTGCAGATTGCAAGAGCCATTGTTGCCAGTCATGTTGCAGATTGCAAGAGCCATTGTTGCCAGTCATGTTGCAGATTGCAAGAGCCATTGTTGCCAGTCATGTTGCAGATTGCAAGAGCCATTGTTGCCAGTCATGTTGCAGATTGCAAGAGCCATTGTTGCCAGTCATGTTGCAGATTGCAAGAGCCATTGTTGCCAGTCATGTTGCAGATTGCAAGAGCCATTGTTGCCAGTCATGTTGCAGATTGCAAGAGCCATTGTTGCCAGTCATGTTGCAGATTGCAAGAGCCATTGTTGCCAGTCATGTTGCAGATTGCAAGAGCCATTGTTGCCAGTCATGTTGCAGATTGCAAGAGCCATTGTTGCCAGTCATGTTGCAGATTGCAAGAGCCATTTGTTGCAAGTCATGTTGCAAATTGCAAGAGCTATTGTAGACTGCAAGAGCCATTGTTGCAGATTGCAAGAGCTATTGTAGATTGCAAGAGCCATTGTTGCAGATTGCAAGAGTCATTGTTGCACGTCATTTTGTCGATTGCATGAGCTATTTTCACGTTGCAGATTGCAAGAGCCATTGTTGCAAGTCATTTTGTCGATTGCATGAGCTATTTTAATGTTGCAGATTGCAAGAGGCATTGTTGCAAGTCATTTTGTAGATTGCAAGAGATTTGAAAGTCATGTTGCAGCTTTCAAGAGCCATTGTTGCAAGTCATGCAGATTGCAAGAGCCATTGTTGCAGATTGCAAGAGCCATTGTTGCAAGTAATTTTGTAGATTGCAAAAGATTGTTGCAAGTCATGTTGCAGCTTTCAAGAGCCATTGCTGCTAGTCATGTTGCAGATTGCACAAGCCATTGGTGCAGATTGCAAGAGCTACTATTGCAAGTCATGTTGCAGCTTGGAAGTTAATATTGCCAGTCATGTTGCAGATTGCAAGACCCATTGTTGCCAGTCATGTTGCAGATTGCAAGACCCATTGTTGCCAGTCATGTTTCAAGATTGCAACGATTGCAACAATAGCTCTTTCCACGTGGCTGCCGACAATAGCTCTTGCCACGTGGCTGGCGACAATGGCTCTTGCAATCTGCAACGTTACTGGCAACAATGGCTCTTGCAATCTGCAACATGGTTTTTGCAATCTGCAAAAATTGCTTGCAACAATGGCTATTGCAGTCTGCAACATGGCTTTTACAATCTGCAACAATGGCTATTGCAATCTGCAACATGGCTTTTGCAATCTGCAACATGACTTTCAATAAAATAGATTTGCAATTTGTAACAGGACTTGCAACAATGGCTTTTGCAATCTGCAATGTGATTTGCAACAATGGCTCTTGCAATAGAATTGCAACAATGCATCTGCTACATGACTTGCAACATGGGTTGCAACATTGGTTTATAGAATCTGCAACATGGCTACATTAAACAGCTTTTACAATGTGCAACGTGGTTTCCAACAGCAGCTTCTGCAATGTGACTTCCAATAATGGCTTCAGCAATCTGTAAGGTGGCTTGCAACGGCTTTTGCAATCTGCAGCATGGCCTCCAACAGCTTTTACGATCTGCAACGTGGCTTCCAACAGTAGCTTCTGCAATGTGGCTTGCGACAATGGCTTCTGCAATCTGTACATGGTTTGCATCAATGGCTTCTGCAATCTGTACATGGTTTGCATCAATGGCTTCTGCAATTTGTAACGTGGCTTGCAACAAGTTCTTGCAATCTTCAATATCGATTGCAACCAGGTCTTCTGCAATCTGGATTGTGACCAGGTCTTCTGCAATCTGCAACATGTACAGCCTCTGCAATAAAGCTTGTAACAATGGATTGCAACAATGATTTTGGCTTTGCAACAGTGAGATCTACACCATAACTTACAACAACAGCTTCTGTATTTGCTAACTATAATATTCAATGCAGGATTGGAATGGCTTGTAGTGTCTTCTGCAATCTCAACAATGGCTTGCAATGACTGATGTTTACAACTAAGAATGAATAGAGCACAAAATTCTACAACAAGGCTTGTAAAGACATGCTTAATGTAGCTGGCAGCCAGTTCACCAACATAGCTTGCAGAAAATACTTTGCTTTATGCCTGTGCCATGCCCCCTTCACCAAGTAAAATACTGAGAATTGCAAAAATACTGTAAATCTTGCATTTTATTGATCAAGTAATAAAAATATTTATTCCTATAAAATATCAGATTTATTACTAACCCGAGTTATTCATAAACAAATATTTAATACTTTTGGTTGGCACATGACTTACTGGCCTATTAAAGGTTAAGGGCAAATAAAATATTACTAACCCGAGTTATTCATAAACAAATATTTAATACTTTTGGTTGGCACATGACTTACTGGCCTATTAAAGGTTAAGGGCAAATAAAACTTTTATTAAAATGTGTTAATTTGTACGATTACAGTATCTTGACTATCAAAATTTGACTATCAAAATATGAAGAAGGTCTTTTACTATTTAAAACATTTAACTGTTAAAGTAAATCTGGAGTTCTCTGGAACTCTCTCTTGAAAAGAATAAAATCATGTTAAAAAATTAAGCACATTGTATATATTTGCTCATCATAAAGTTTGGCTGCAGTCCATCTTGAGTTAATTATTATTATTACTTGCTAAGCTACGACCTTGGTTGGAAAAGCAAGATGCTATAAGCCCAGAAGAAAGGAAACAAGGAAAGAACAATAACAACAATATTTCCTATATAAACTATAAAAACTTGAAACACAGGAAGAGAAAAAATTAAGATAGAATAAACAAAACAATATTAGAGTAATAAAGATAGAAGCAGAGTTACAGATGTGTGGGAATTTTAAATCTAATTTTACAACATTAATTTCACAGCTAAAATTGAAGTAAACTGTCAACCCAACCTTTCAAAAATATTTAAATATGTATTTGACAGAAGCAAATAACATTTTTACTTTTACGTTGAAAATACTAATAGTTTAATTAAGAGATTAAAGCAGAATGCAAAAAATTTAAACTTTAATTACTGGGTATTGCATAATTTGCACTACAAGGGTTACTAACTCATTTCTCATTCTGTTGAATGAGCAATACATATTAGCAGAAAAAGAATAATTCCACGAAAGATCAAACAAAACATTGAACTATTTCTTAAAACATTGAACTTTTTCTTGATTAATTATTTCACTACTATAAAGTGGCCACTTTCCTCTTGATAAGGGTAGAAGAGACTCTTTAGCTATAGTAAGCAGCTCTTCTAGGAGAAGGGCACTCCAAAATCAAACCATTGTTCGTCTTGGGTAGTGCCATAGCCTCTGTACCATGTCTTCCACTGTCTGGGGTTAGAGTCCCCTATGTCAGGATGCCTGAAAACTTTAAATCATTCATTCATTCTTGCTTGAGGGTACTCTCGGGCACACTATCTTATTTCTCTTCCTCTTGTTTTAAGATATTCATTTTAATGTTGTTACTCTTCTTAAAATATTTTATTTTCCTTGTTTCCCTTCCTCACTGGGCTATTTTTCCTGTTTGAACCCCCTAGGTTTAGAGCTTCCTGCTTTTCTAACTAGGGTTGTAGCTTAGCAAGTAATAATAATATTCTTCTACTTACAGGCTTCGGCGGTTTACTATAGGCCTGTGATTACAAGATATCAACAAGCTCTGAAGCTGAATGTTAAATTAACCAAAACATAATTAGCAACTAAACTAGAAATAACTACTCTTACCATGTTTGAAATTCGACTAAAACAAGACAGCAACAGGCGATGAACGTCAACTTCAGACGACAGGATTAGCTGATGGTATTTAGTATCGAGCAGCAAACTCAGCCATTCGCTCACTTCTCCTAAAGAAAGATCATCCTCCCCTGGACATATCAAAACCTAAAAAAAAGTTTATTTTTTAAATAGAAACTTACATTTCAATACTGTTTTTAAATCAAAATCTTGTGTGCAAATAAACTTAGTTAATAACATACAAACCATTGAATTTTTTTTTAAAAAATTCATGTTCTATTTTAAATTCCAGCATTAAAAGATAATTGTTGGCATATTAACTTGAAAGTTGATAAAATACAAACTTCGTGTTCCGTAATTTTGGAATTAGCCTTCATAATAAGCAATTTGTAGTCTTGGTCTTTTCCTTTCAATACTTTTAACATCTGGAGTACACTAGCCTACACACAAAATATACTTAAGAAGAAAATGCTAAAATGAACCCAGCAATGTAATTGCGTCATTTGCAAATATACTGTACAGTACATAGGAGAATCTTACCTCCCCTGCCACTATCAAGAAGTACAAATGCCGAATTAGGCAAAGAGTGTCTTCGAACGACAACATTGTGAATTCTTTCGCAAGGTGGGAATCTGTGTAAGGCTTTTTCAAAATGGTGTTTACGAAGGCAGCCTTCCCAGGACCAAATGGACATCTCACAACTGAAAAATAGAAAAATGGTCAATCTTAATAGCATCATTGATAATAAATATTCAAAGATTAAGTAAAATCTAACAGTTGCTATGGTGCATAGAACAATTCCAAAGTATATGAAATCGCATATCAGATACTATAGAATTGATAATGTCCTCAATGTGTGCATCTTGCTTTGTTATGAAAAGGAGAATATTAATGAATAAATTCCTCCTTGCTTTACCCCAAAGCTACAGTACATCACTTTTTTTATACCACTATTACAACAACATACAACATCACTGTGTATATTTCACAAGTTTGCTTAATTGGGAGTTCGTTGGGTTACTACTGTAGCATATGTATCTTCTATACATCTGAAGTTTTGTATTAAAAAAAAAAAAAAAAAAAAGAAAAAAAAAGGGGGGGAAAAGAATGCTAGAGAAAAATTAAGATATTTACTGTCGTACGCAAGTAAAGAATAGAGAACCACAAAGAATAATCCATTCTACATGCATGTATAGTATAACTACCCCTTGTGGTCAATCAAGGGCCCCAGGGCCTTCAAAAACATTTTATGAAAAGTTCAAGGTCTATAGGGTGAAACAGGGTGAAACAGCTGTACTAAGTTACTTTTGCATGAAAAGTCTGGTACATATAAAAGCAAACTATACCAATGCTGCTATTGTGATTACCCTTAAATCTCTCATTACTTCCTTCCATAGACTTTCTCTACCCTCATACTGTGGCACCAGCTGATGTGTAATAGCAATAGGTGAGAATTTTAGAAAGAACAAAGTTATGAAGTTTCGAAACCATTCATAAGAGCAAAGCAATGCAGGTGGGGGGGCCAAAAATGTTGCTTAAGAAGAATCTTTACTACGGCCTCCTGTGCACTACAGAAGGCACACTGTAATTAAATGCCACAACAGTTTCTATAATGGGTGATATTGGGCATACCTTACTATTTCCTAAAAGGCTTAACTTATGCAGACTATTTAACTACATTTGGAATCAAGAATTTTTTTTATATAAATCTGAACCACCTGAATATGTTATTTTCACTTATCTATCAGTCCCTTCCCTATCATTTATCTATTTACTGATATGGAGGGACTAGAAAACAAAATTTCCTTAATCTTACGAGAAACTACAGAATTTGACACATCCAATGAGCTATATTTTCAACTGTTCATGGCTTGTCCAAAGTATACATCCTTAAATGGGAACAAAATTGGAGAGAGGAAATGTTTAAGTAAGAGAACAACAGTAAGAAACCAAAGGGGAATAGATGGAAAGAAAAAGGCATGATAAATTTCAGAAGCGGCAAAATAATCTCTGCAAAGTACTCAAGATGATATTGGACTGTGTTCTGTAAAGCTCACTGTAATTTGTACTCGCCAACAGGGTTAAGTGATTACTATGATTTGTGGAACTTGGGGCTATGTGGCGTGGCGCTAGAGCCGGGGAAGGCATTATGTTGAGGGGTGGCTATGGATAAAGGATTCAGTTAAACTATGAAGTATAAGTTAAGAGGCTGGACAGCAAGACAGAAGAAAGGAAATCAAGAGAGTAGAGAGCTATAAAGCCAAAAAAACATTCTGCAAAGACCCCTTAGTAATACCTAATGATCAGTGGATTGAATTAAATTAATTTATGATCAAAACTAAGACGCAAAATTAAATTTCTCGGGGAATTTTCTTTAATTCTTACAGGGTTATGAAACCTTTAACTTCAATATTACAGGAGAGAACGAAAATAACATTTTGGTGCGGGGAAAAACTGAAATTGTCTTGCACTGCAACTGCTGAAAAACCCAATGAACAATTGCTTATAACAATAATCACTCGTCTTACCTCCCTCTTCTCCAGCACATTCGACTTCCATTGGCATAGCAGGGTATTTAAATAGCCCATCGAATTCAGAGTCCTTACATCTGATGTAGCATTGGATCACCTTGACAAGGCAAGACTCCGGTATGTCTTCAAATACGGTAATTACTTCGTGCAGAAGCAAAAGGTCTCTGTTTTCCACTAAAGGACCTAGGATGGTTCCAACTAACCTGAAAAATATTTTTAAAAGATTTTAAAAGAGCACTTTAAAACAAGAAGCACATAAATAAGTGAAAACGATGAGTTTGTAATGATTAGAACTAATATCTAGTATGCAAAATGCTCACAGCACTTGTTACCATGCTAGCCATCAAGGAGAGCATTTGCCCGTATTATAAAATAAATTCTTTTCTCTCCTATCAATAGACATATGCCTCCTAGTAAAGAATTGGACAATCTAGAAGTTAACTAGAATAAACCAATGGCTTGGCCAAGTACTAAAGCCTTGTCTTTAATGTTTTTTTTTCTAGACTGTTCCCCATCCTCTTGACAATATAAGTCAGTGGGAGGGAAAAGGGTGGGGGATATATACAGTATACATGAACATCAGGTAAGAATGAAAAAAATTATTTTCAATATTCTATATACAGTATTTCTATAAATCTCCCCAAATGTTCATATTGGGAACTCCCCTATAGAATGTAGCCTCTTCATAACCTACCAATATCTCCCAAGTCAATATATTGAATATGAAATTTGTGAACTTGTCAGTTAGCTATAAAAGCTATTCATATGAGCATCTGCATAAGGAATGTTTTAAAGATAAAAGCTTCTAAATATGCTCTGAATGCTCATCATAGGACCATACGTACAAAGAACGTACAGGAAATACAAATTAATGTGTCTACTACAACCAACAACATACAACTTAAGGAGCAAAACAGCCATTGAGGAGGGGTTTAATTAAAAATAAAATGCACGAGATAAAGGCAAACCGATGCAACATCCACAACAAACAACAGTTCAAGTTACTTCAAAGTAACAGCTACCTGAGCGCTGTCAGGTTAATGTAAAAAGCCTTCTAAACAATATACAATAAGACAAGAATTACAACAATAACAAATACAGTGATAAAATTGGGTCAGTGTCAAGGAAAGTTCTACCCCTCAAAAATAAACTGCATATTAGAACTACCAGCCAAACTCGGCAGAATACCTCGTCAGGCTGGGAGGAGCGTAGAGAGGAAAGGCCCCATTTTGTTCCTTTGTTTGACTCTGATTAACCCCCAAACTTAGGGAGGTGCCTTGGTAAATAGATACATAGATTAGCAGATAGCAACTTGCCAACTATGCATATCTCTTAAAAACAATAAATAAGAGACAGAACACCATGAAGAGGAACAAAAGATAATCATAAAAGAAGAGAAAGCAAGTTTCAAGCATTTCATATCATGCATCATGATATCCAGTATTTCACACAAGACCAAGAGAGTTTAATAGATAATTCAGAAGACAACACATCAAATAAAGTTTTTATACCCAGAAATGAAACCAATTCAGACTCAAAGTCACTAAGTCCTCCATCAGGAGACATAAGACCCAAGCAAGAAACACAGCATCAATCAATAGGAGAAATATAAGCCTCGCTACAAAGCTCTACAGGTCTCTCCAACCCTACGATCATGAAAAAACCACAAGGATTTACCCCAGCAGAAAAAAATACTACGCTGATAGCCAAGAATACTAGAAAACAAAAAGTAAAAGATAAAGAAAGCAATTATAGCATTAAATTAACTTCGACCATGCAATAAAAAAATGTACCTTTATATTATATAAAATTGTTGTTAAAACCACACTTTACATCACTTAATACATAACTTTCTCTTCTACTTTTTACCACGAGTTGGCTAACTGTTCTTGCTCTTCTTTTGGCCACCTATCCTACCAGCTAAAATGAACTGCTGAAGATGAGTTGCCAGCTTAGGGATATGTTATTTATAGTTTACAAAATGATAAAAGTAATTAACCTTGTGGATTCACCTGAAGTATAGTTTATTGGTAACAAAACCATCTATAAAAATAAATTTCTAAATATGAAAACCGAGATTGTTTCCATATACATCACTTTATTCTCTACATACCAATTTATATACACCCACTATCATGTAACAAAAACTAGAATTCCTTAAACCAAGATAAAGAAAAACTAATTAAATCCAAAAATGTTATAAGACCACATCACCAGATGTCACATCTTGATAAGCAAGCCAGGATTCTTAAAGCTAATGTTTACCAAATACCAACTTGGTACACCACTAAGCTTCCACCAAAACCCTTTCTAAAGCTGGAAAAATTAAGAGACGTAGCTGCACCTCTAATGAACCCTACCCTTCAAGTCTTTCATTATACTAGGGTCCAATTCTTTATGACGCTCCTTGCTTTCATTATACTACAATCCAATTCTTAGAGGCTTTCCGTGACCAACAATCAACGACATTGCATTTTTGAGCATGAGGATGTTTTGGAACTAATCCCGCAAACCAAATTATGAACACTACCTCTACGTTATGTAGTTTTATCTGAATAATCAACAGCTCCTACTAGACAAAAATCTATTTTCTGATTACTGTAAAGCTCACCTCATTTTACAAGGAGAGAATTTGAAAAAAAATACGGCAAACCCTTAGTCTTAAAATAATTTTTTGCTCCAAGTAAGCAAAAAGAGATTTCCTATTCCCCAAAAGCCTACCTGAGAATATAGTGGTTGTAGTTCACTTATTTGTTTAGCTGATGATAATGCCAATAGAAAAAGGTTATCGGGAATAAGTTAATGCTACGAGATTTTTAATCTAAGGACTTTCCAAAGGTTCAAAACTAAACCCTATTAAATATTGTAAAACTACACCAAATTAAGAAAAAAATAAAAAAGGGCAGACCAGACTACTGGAGGTCTTTCAATATCAAGAGCCTGAAATACATTTGTCATAATACCCAGAACGGATATATCTAATCCCAAATGCTAACATACAGACTTAACAAACAATCTAAACAATCATGCATCTTCATAAATTTAAACTTTTTGTGAATGTTTTTCTGTTGAGCAGGTTGATACAAGTCTTACTTTATAGCTTATATATTAAATATCTCTTTCAATACTGTTACTGATCTTAAAATATTTATACTCCTTATTTGTAGTGTATAGTTTATTTGCTATTCCCTTTTTTCCTTTCCTCACTAGGTACCAGGGTTGTAGCTTGGCTAGTACTAGTAGTAGTAGTAGTAGTAGTAGTAGTAGTAGTAGTAGTAGTAGTAGTAGTAGTAGTAGTTACAAACAAATCTCTGAGAAAACTAAGCCACAAACAATAAAAAAAAAAAGCTAAAACTAAATAATCTGGTTGATGTTGGCTTGTCGACAAGCCAACATCAACCAGCGACTATAGACAAAATTAGTAAGGCTTGCCCACGCTTATTTGCTATCAACATTAACTACTAGATTATCTCATTACATTACTAGGGGCATAAATCTATTGAAAGGAAAGAAAACAGGAAAATTTTTTAGATTCAGAGGTAAACGTCAATAAAACTGCATTTCTAAAGAAGCAATATGAACATCAGGGGGTTTCATAGGAATGATGGTGGTCATCAAAATACAGTAATAGTTGTCAATGACATGACGGTACAAATTTAGGGTTTTTATATTACATAAGCGCATTTAGTTATAATCATACAATAAGCTACTCTAGAAGTGTAAAACCACCGAAACTGAAAAGATAGGAAAAAGTTAGATAAGTAGTCCCAAAACATTTCTACACAAGAGACAAATGGCAAATGCATATTCACTCTGCTGTACAGTATATACTTACACACTTTCACTTAGAGAAATTTTATCTACACTTCTGACAATTTCAACGAGTTTTTCACTTTTGTTGGTGTAAATAGTCTCCGTTTCACCCTTCTTCACATCGGCTGTTGCATCCCAACCATAGCATGCTTCAGGGGGACAGTCCACATCAGCTGCAAGCATAAACTGCATTAAGGTGCGTCTCATAACACTTACAGTACAGTATTAGAAAAAATTAAAAAAAAAAAAAAAAGCATGAAACATTCAATTCTAAAATTTCAACAAAAATAAAACTACTAAATGGCATGAAAATTTTCTTCTTTTAGCAATTCAATTACTGTACTAACAATTTCACCCATCACAGTACTTTAAATAATTTGTATATTACAAGTCTTGTATATGCAACACAAATTCTTGCTGTTTTTACTGGCGAGATACTGTACTGTACTCTTATTTACCTACTAGGTAATTTTTGTATACAAATACACCGATAAGGTATTTTAAAGATTTCTCATGATTGGCACAGGCAAGGGGCAGTGACAATGCCCTAGCTACCAGGACAATGCCATACCCTGACCATATATACAAATGATCAGCACCCAAGCTAGGACGGGGAGGACCAGGCATTGGCTCAACGGGTAGACCCATAGGCTCTCCTGAAACCCACATCCTTAGCTCACAAGGATGTTGAGGTTGCAGACTCTTAAAAAAAAATATTGAGCTTGAACAGGACCGAAACCCCAATCCAGCAATCGCTAGGATTGACTTATTTTATGTTTGATGTTTGGGTTCCCCCAGGTCCCTCAGTGTGAGGCACCTCGTATATCCACCAGACAGAGAGAGAGAGAGAGAGAGAGAGAGAGAGAGAGAGAGAGAGAGAGAGAGAGAGAGAGACTTTAAAAATACATACCAGAAACTCGAGATCCAAAAACCGTAGCAAGAGTTGAATCCGTAATAACGTAAGGAGTGCACGACAATGATCCGCCGTCCACAAAAATTATTCCAACAGACGAAACCCAAGCGTAAGGAGGATCATAATACATCTTCAACCGTCTTTTGCTCGTTACCATGGCAAACTTGGCATCCCAAAGTAACAACATACTGCCTGTAAAAATAAACAAAAAAACAAAATGAAGTTCATCAGACTATGCCATCCCATGTAATTATCAAGTTATGAACAGGTGTGGTTTAATAATACTGTATATGTAACATCCAGAAGGTCCTCAACTTGCAAACTTAATGTTCCAAAAAGACATTTGTACGTCAAATTGTTTGAAAGTCAACTTTGTTAAATTTTTGGCCTACAGTAGGCCTAAACTGACTCCCATACCTCAATTTTCAGCTACAAAAGTCACAAATAGTCCTGTTCCATATGAAATAGATATCAGGATATAGAAATCGTCCATTTCCTTATTGAATTAAATGATATAATATTGTTTTATTTCAGAACTTCTTTACCTTATTATAGTACAGTATATTAACTTTTGATACAACATCAGAGAATTATAATTTTGGTTGAATTTGTTTTTATATCCTCAAATCTTTGTAAATTAAGGACCTTATGTCTAGGAGTCTGTAGCAGGAATGAGGAGATTTACCTAGACTTCAATGCTAAGTTAATGATATGAGAAAATCATAAAGGCAGACAAGCATATTTGGTCTGAAATGCACGGATATCTGACTATTGATTTCATCATGATGCCTAGATGTACGCTATCTGTAAATTAAAACCATTGAGTACAATTTAGTTTTTGTTTTATTTGTAAGTACCAAACAAATGAATACATCACTTGCTACTAATGTAAAATGCACTGTATCTTTGAACATCATACGTCATCAGGTATTGCTAAAATGTCTATTTTATCTATTTATCATAGCACTTCCCCCCCCCCAATTTTGGGAGGTACAGTAGTCGACAAGCCTAAAGAAATAAAAGAGGATTTTTTCCCTTTGTTCCTCTTTGTCTGACGAGGAACTAAGCCGAGTTTGGTTGGTTCTGCTAGGGTGCCACAGCCCACTCTCCCACATTTTCCATCACAAATGAAGCTTCATATGCTGAATTTCCTACTGGCGCTACCTCAGCAGTCACTCAAGGTAGCAGCAGGGTGTATCAGAATTGCATTACAATCATTCACCATTCATTTCTTTTTCTAGCACGCTCTTTTGCCTCTCTCACATTTATCCTCCTGCCACCTATTGCTTTCATCACTCCATCCACCCACCTAAACCTTGGCCTTCCTCTTGCACTTCTATCAACTCTTGCTGACGACCATTATCCATCCTCTCTGCATGACCAAACCACCTCAACACATTCGTATCCACTCTAGCTGCTAATTCATTCCTCACACCCCCTTTCACTACTACTACTTGTTCCTAACCCCATCCACTTGAGATACACCAACCATACTCCTAAGACACTTCATCACGAACACATTTAATTTTTGTATGCACATCTGTATGCATGCCATCAAACTTTAAATAAACTTGCTTAGCTTTCATAGGTATCCTAAATATAATTAAGAGTTATCTGGAAAAAATAGATCTTGATAAAAATTAATAAAACCAAATTCACAATATTTTACCAGTTCTCGCCAACAGGTCACAAGATCTTTTAAAGAAAAGAAAAAAAAAGATTTTGAGTCCTTTTCTTCCACTTAATAAAAATTAAATTTACAATACTGTACCAGTCTCGCCAACAGGTCACAAGACATCGTTGAGAAAAGACTAAAAAAGCTTTTGAATCTTCTTGTTCCACCTCTTTACCTGCCCGGGGATATTTTCAATCTCTAATTGGCTAAGACAGCATATAATATGAAGAGGAACAATAATCAAAGACTATTTACCTTCAACAGACCTACGAAATTGCGCAGCTTTGTCCATACGGTTGACTAGCAACTGCAAATCGTAATCTAATATGGGAGGAACAGAAGTTGTATGAAATATAGAAAGAGAATAGAAAGGAAAACATTTTATTTCTCTCAATGAGTTCATATAAATTCCCCAAGAAAATCTGCACACTGTTTTCTTCCCAGCACTGTATTCTTAAAATTCTTTTAGGTGAACTGGACTAGGTTTAGATTTTGTCTCCATGAGTTTGGTCTGGTTAACCTTAAACACCAATTGTCATGAATCCAGCAATCAAGGGTTTTGGCAAGTTTTCTTTGGGGTGGAACCTGCGAAGATTTGTAATACTTCCAATGAAATGGGGTTTTACTATTAATTCCAGATGGCTTATAGTTTTGTAAAGTGGTACTGAAAATGTAATGGCGCAAAGGTCAGGGATGCCAACAAACTAATAAAAACTTTGCCCCCCCAAAAAAGTGAAAAATATCAACCGCATCTAATATATCACCAGAAATACGAGCAAAATTTACATCATCGGAAGACTAATACAATAACTGATACCATTCCAGACCTAAAAGGCATTTTACTTGAAGGCTTAGGAGAATTAATCAATCGGACAAATGCATGAAAATTCAATGAAGCTATAGTAGTGAAAATATAGTGTGGACCCCAAAAAATAATTTATATGTATAAAAAGCAGGGAGTAAAAAAATTCAACTTAGAGTGTATGCAAACCTGGACTCTGTACGTAGCGAGTTAAAGTAATTAAAAAGTACATAGTCCGCTAAAGTAATTAAAAAGTTCATCATTCTAAGATGCATCGTAGAGCTCTTAAAGCTATCTAAATATTAGATGGAGATGGATTGGGCATGCTCTTTGCACTCCCCAAGAGAAATTAGTTCACCAAATGTTCAGTTGGGCTTCACAAGGCACTAGAAGAGTTGGGGGACCCAGGCCTACATGGCTGAGGACTATGAATCTTGAAGTAGGAGATGATGAATGGAGAAGTATTCAATTAAAAGCTCAAGATAGAGACAACTGGCAAAATCTAACAGAGGCCATTTGCGCCAATAGGGGTAAGAGGAGATGATCATGATGAAATATTAAAGAAAATTGTCAAGATTAAGATCTAAAAGCAAGATGGATGTGAACATGAAACAAGGATTGAAAAACATGAGTTCTCTTAATGGTCTGCCAAGTAACTTTGTTTTTCATGAAGCTGACACTCCTTTTCTAAATATCAAAAAACTGCATCAATAGTTGACATCTTATTAAAGAACAACTAGATGTGACATACCAAATAGTATAACCACAAATAACAGCATAGATAGTCTATTATTATTATTATTATTATTATTATTTGCTAAGCTACAACCCTAGTTGGAAAAGCAGGATGCTATAAGCCCAGGGGCTCCAACAGGGAAAATAGCTCAGTGAGGAAAGGAAATAAAGAAAAACAAAATATTTTAAGAAGAGCAACAAGATTAAAATAAATATCTCCTATAAAAACTTTAACAAACCAGGAGGAAGAGAAATATGACAAATTCGTAGATAATTCGTATTTTTCCTAACTAAACAAACCTTAGCTAATTAATATGGGTATTACTTTCGGCGTAGCTGAAATGACGAGCCATTAGAATTTTAACGAGGGTTTACTACCCCATCGCTAGTTAGCGAGGGGGTAGGGAGGGATAGCTTGCTACCCCTCCCCCCCTCACACACCTGTGATTAGCTCACTTTGCTTAGAGGTAGGACTTCCCGGGGGACAGGGCTGGCGGGCAAGTTGGATTAAATAGCTAAGGTTTGTATAGTTAGGAAAAATACAAATTATCTACGAATTTGTCATTTGTTCCGTAACTGAAATACAAACCACGCTATTTAATATGGGTGACTCAACCCTTAGGTAGGGTGGTAAGTCCCAGCCTTAATGGCTTTTGGCTTTTTGCCCGGGGACTCAGTATCTGAGTGTGTTAGTACTCAAAGATAAGGGGTCCCTGCACCTGGCAAGTGCCTTGCTCTACAAGAACCGCGGCCTACGTAAGCTTGTGTGTGAAGGAATGAAGTGTGACTCGTCCTAGGAAGTTGACCTGAAGTCCTTTAGATGGAATTCTAGGATAGGACGTTCCCAATACCACCTCGTAAGGGTATGGGGACGTGACAGTATTATCTTAATACTCGGAACACAAGGAAACATGGTTTACCTGCAGTGGTTTGAGGTCAGCTGTGCAGAGAACCCAGGATGCTGCTTTCCCCAAGAGAGGGGAGAATGAAGAAAAGAATAAGGGCCAGGCTTACCTTTTCATTCATGCAGACTAAAACCAGGTAACAATGCCCTCAACCCTCTGCTACTAGTCCATTAAGGAGCCTGAGGTTTAAACCAGCTGTTGTGCAGCCACCACAGGGCCGATAGAAAACGTATCGAGCCTCCTGTGGGTCACGTCTTGCAGGTAGTGGGCTGTGAAGGTCATCTGACGCTTCCAAACCCCTGCTTGTAAAACCTGCATCACTGAGTAGTTCTTCTTGAAGGCCAGGGACGTAGCAATACCCGACATCGTGTGCTCTAGGGCGACATGACGGAGGAGGGTCGGGATTCAGGGAATGATGGATAACCCTGCGAATCCACGCTGAGATAATATTCTTAGTGACCCTCCTCTTCGTCCTTCCGGTGCTCACAAACAATGCCTGCACCCGAGGACGAATTGCAGCTGTTCTCTTAAGATAGAGCCTCAGACTTCTCACTAGGCACAGTAGGAGATGGTCTGGGTCATCTGTTACAGAACGAAGACTCGAAATCCGGAAAGAGTCGAACTGAGGGTCCGGCACTCCTGGATTTTGAGTCTTAGCAACAAACTCAGGGACAAATCTGAACGTTAACTCCTCCCATCCCCTTGAATGGGCGATGTCATACAAGAGACCATGAAGTTCGCCGACTCGCTTGGCCGAGGCCAAAGCAAGTAGGAACACCGTCTTCCAAGACAGGTGGCGACCAGAAGCCTGGCGTAATGGTTCGAAGGGAGGTCTCTTAAGAGACCCGAGAACTCGAACCACGTTCCATGGAGGAGATCTCACTTCCGACTGGGGGCAGGTAAGTTCATAACTTCGTATGAGTAGAGAAAATTCCAGCGAAGAGGAAATGTCCATTCCTTGAGCCTGAAGGCAAGACTTGAGGCTGAGCGATAGCCTTTCACTGCCGAGACCGAAAGGCGCATTTCTTCCCGCAAATACACGAGAAACTTGGCTATTGCTGGAATAGTGGCATCGAGGGGAGAGATACCCCTTCCACGACACCAACCACAGAAAACTCAACACTTCGCCTGGTAGACCCGTGCGGATGACTTTCGCAGGTGTCGAGACATCCTTGCAGCAACTTGTTACGAAAAGCCTCTCTCTGTGAGGAGATGCTGGATAGTCTCCAGGCGTGAAGCCGCAGAAAAGCTACGGCTTTGTGAAAGATGTTGGCGTGTGGTTGTTCGAGTAGCTCGTGTCGTGGAGGAAGTTCTCTCGGGAGTTCCGTCAGGAGCTGCACAAGGTCCGGAAACCATTGTGTGATGCCATAGCGGAGCTATCAAGGTCATTGAAAGGTTGACCGATATTCTGGTCTCGTTGAGTACCCTCCTCATCAGACAGAACGGGGGAAGGGCGTATACGTCGATGTTGTCCCACCGTTGTTGGAAGGCATCTTGCCAGAGTGCCTTGGGGTCCGGGACTGGGGAGCAGTAAAGCGGAAGCTTGAAATTCAAAGCTGTCGCGAACAGATACACCGTCGGGGAACCCCACAAAGTCAGGACTTTGTTGGCTACTAGACGATCCAAAGACCACTCGGTACTCACTATCTGGGATGCCCTGCTCAAGACTGTCGGCGAGCACATTCCTCTTGCCTGGAATGAAACGAGCTGATAGTGGAATCGAGTGGACTTCGGTCCATCTCAGTATCTCTACTGCCAGATGGGATAGCTGCTCTGAAAAGGTACTCCCTGCTTGTTGATGTAAGCCACTACTGTGGTGATGTCGCTCATCACCACCACGGAGTGACCCGCCAGGTACTGTTGGAACTGTTGAAGTGCCAGGAATACAGCCTTCATTTCAAGCAGATTTATGAGGAGGCACTTTTCTTATTCTGACCAGAGGCCTGAGGTCCTGTGGTTCAGAACATGGGCCCCCCACCCTTTCTTTGAGGCGTCCGAAAACAGCATCAAATCCGGGGGGAGGACGAGAAGATCCACTCCCTTTCGTAGGTTCTCGTCTGTCACCCACCACTGAAGGTACGTCCGTTCCGCAGGACCCATAGGGACCATGACGTCCGGGGAATCGTGTCCTTGATTCCACCGAGACTTGAGTTGCCATTGCAGGGATCTCATCCTGAGGCGACCGTTTGGAACTAGACGGGCCAGGGAAGAAAGGTGATAGAGGAGACGTAACCACGATTGGGCTGGGAGTTCTTCTCGTCTGAGGAAAGGATCTGCGACCCTCCTCAGCCTTGCTATCCTGTCGTCTGATGGGAAGGCTTTGTGGAGATTGGTGTCCAATATCATGCCTAGATATACCAGTCGCTGAGTTGGAAGCAGAGAAGACTTCGAGATTTACCATGATCCCTAGATCTTGGCAAAGTCCCAGAAGCTTGTCTCGGTGTCGAAGAAGGGTCGACTCCAAGTCTGCCAGAATCAGCCAGTCGTCCAGATAACGGAGGAGACGGATGCCGATCCTGTGTGCCCACGAAGAAATCAGGGTGAACACTCTGGTAAATACCTGAGGTGCTGTGGAGAGACTGAAACACACCACCTTGAACTGGTAGATCTTGTTGTCTAGGCTGAATCTTAAGTACTTCCTTGAAGACAGATGGACTGGGATCTGGAAGTACGCGTCCTTCAGGTCCAGTGTACACATGAAGCTTGTGGTCTCACTGCAAGTCTGACCATGTCTGCCGTCTCCATACTGAACGGGGTTTGTTTGACAAAATTGTTCAGAGCTGAGAGGTCGATGACTGGTCTCCAGCCTCCAGACGCCTTCCTTACAAGAAAGGCGTCGACTGAAGAAGCCTGGGGAACCGTCGACGACCTCCTGGAGAGCGCCCTTCTTTAACATGGTCTCGAATTCTGCCCGTAGGGCTTGGCCCCTTGCCGATCCCATTGCAAGGGAGCTCAACGACACTAGATCCGCTGTTAGGTGAGGTAGAAATGTTGTGAACGGGACGCGATATCCCTGACTGTTTACGGAAATCGTCCCCAAGTTGCTGCCATCTGATTGCGCAACTTTGTAGGCATCCCCCCCCACTGGTGGACATGCAGGGGGATTGTCAATCCTAGCGTATGCAGTCTAAGCCACTCCCTCTAGGATTTTTCCCTCTCCTGGAGGACTTTTTGCCTTTCTTGTCTTTGACAGGAAAGGGCTTCGACACCGTTACCTTTGCTGCCACTGCCGGTTTCGTCGTCTTGGACGGGCGAGGTTGTTGAGGTGCTGGAGGTTTATAGGGCTTTGATGTAAGAGCCCTATGTAGGAGAGAGTCCTGGTTGGACTTCCTCCACCTCTCAGCTGCCTGTTCCATGTCTTTAGGCTCAAACAGATTCTTTCCCAAAAGGGAAGAATGTCTGAGCCTGCTGACCTCGACTGCTGGGACCTTCATGTGGAACCTCTCTGCCACCGCATCACGTCATTTCAGGATGGAATTGGCCCACAAATTCGAGACTTGGTGGGCCAGAAACTCAATGGTGCGGGTGCCCGAAAGGAGGAAGGTCTCCAGGGCCTTCCTGGTGCTCTCCTTAGACAGGTCCTCAGATCGCAACAGGATGCCGAAGGACCCCAGCCAGACGTCCAGCCACGAAGTAGCCTGCATGGCACACTTCGCAACCTTCTCCTGACTTAGGATCTCTGTCGCCGAGAAAGACACTTGCCGGCTAGAGAGCCTCTCTAGAGGGACTCCCTTGGTGAGCTCTTCCACAGAATGGTGCAAGGGGGAGATCTAGGCAAGACTCCTCCATGATCTCAAAGTACCTGCTCTGGTGGATACGAGAAGGAGGGAGGAGCTTGTTGCCAGCAGTGGAATGGCTGGAGGAGGCGAGTTCGGAGAGCTGGCCCTAAACCTTATCCCTGGCACTCTTCACCCCTTGGGACCAGGGCAAAGCCGCACTGGCCTTAGCGGGTTCTGAGTGCCAAAGACTCGTCCAGGACCGTGTCTTTGCCCTCTCGAGGAGGAATCTCAGGGTCCGGGAACCCGTTGAGATGCCTCATCAGGGTCAGAACCTGCCAGAAGGCATGCTCTGGCTCCTGTGGCTCCCCTCCTGGAGAACTGGCAGCAAAGTCTCCTGTCCCCAAAGGCTCTTCTTGGGGGGACATGTGGACGTTTTCTGCGGGTCTTGTTGGCTCTGGTCGAATCCTTGAGGATGACTTGGGGATGGTCTTAGAGTCCTTAGGTTCCCTCCTGGGAGGAATACAGGACTCCAACAACGACGTCTGTGGGCTCTTCTCCGCCCCCACCCGGGACGATTCTCCTGCACGAGGTGGGGTTTCTCCCATTGGTGCGATGAGAGAGCGTCTCACCTCAGTAGACTCCGCTGAGGACGGAAAATCCTCGTACACAGGAGAGGGAGAGAAAGTCTGGGGGGGGGGGGGAAAGAGCCTTCCTCAAGAACTTCCGAGGAGCCAGCTTGGCCCTGGGAGAAGTTACCACGACTTCTACTCCTCCCTTATTCTTCAGTGGGGTCGGAGCTGCCATTGATTTGAGGCCCAACTCAGAGAAGGCAGGTTTGAAAGCCTGCATGACGGCTCTGACAAGGGCCCCGAACCAGGGCTGCTGGGGAAGGCAATCCTTCGGAGCAGAAACTACAACTGGGCCTGCCTGAAAAGAAAGGGAAGAAGAAGGTTGGTTCCTGGACCTATCCGGAGTTTTCCCCTCCTCCTGCGGGAGCGCTGATCTGCGCTTGCGGGGGGGGGGGAGGATGTGAAGATGACGACCTGGAGGCTCTCTTTCCTGTAGCTTCGCGCGGGGGGTGGCGCTGTGAATCCCGCTGTGAATCCCGCTGGCGCTCGCGCGATGGGTTTTTCCCTGGTTCGCGCAGAGATGATGGCGCAGGCGCGCAGGCGTGCTGGCGAGCGATGGCGCAGGCGTGCTGGCGAGCGATGGCGCGCAGGCGTGCTGCCGAGCGATGGCGCGCAGGCGTGCTGCCGAGCGATGGCGCGCAGGCGTGCTGCCGAGCGATGGCGCGCAGGCGTGCTGGCGAGCGATGGCGCGCAGGAGAGCGACCGCGCACAGGCCAAGGGGCACGTGGGCACGCAGGCGATCTACGATGCGTGGGCGCGTTGGCGAGCGATGGCGCGCAGGTGATGGAGTGCACGGGCACGATCTGGCAGAAGCAGAAGGTAAACCGAAGGATGTGCAAGCGCTTGCGCGCGCGGAGGTGATAGCTCGCACGCGCGTAGGCGCCCAGGATCTCGCTGAGCTCTAGAAGGCGTGCGCACATGCCTAGGGGAAATACCGCTAGCGCGTGGGCGTGCAGGAGCTGGAACAGGTGCTCGCGATGGAGACTGCGCGCGTAGGCGAGGGTTGACGAGCAGGCGAGGTTCCAAGGCGCGTAGGAGATCGCTGACGGAAAGGAGAAGAAACATTCTTCCCTCTTGCTCCCAGATCCGGAGATCGTGGGCACGCACGCGAACGTTGGCGCGCAGGCGAACGCTGGCGCGTAGGTGAAAAACGCTGGCGAGCAGGAGATCGTGGGCGCGCATCAGGATGAGGGCGTGCAGATGTGCGCTGGCCAGCAGGCGAGCGCTGGCGAGCAGGTGAGCGCTGGTGCGTAGTCTCAGCAACAGGAGATCGCTGGCGCGTTGTCCCTGGAACAGGTGGTCTCCGAAGTGAAGTCTCAGGAACAGCAGGAGAGCGCTTGCGCGCCATTGCACGTGGGCGTGCAGGAGAACGTTGGCACGCAGGGGATACCTGGCACTTAAGGGACTTACTCACAATGTGAGAAAGCCCCTTTTGCCCTGAAGGGACCGATGCCCGTTGGATAACGGGGTGTGTGGGCGCCCACAGCGCGTCAGCGGCCAGGAACGGAGATGGGAGGTCAGCAGGTCTGGCAGGCGAAGGAGATCGTAAACGATCTGCAGAGAGGTCCAGGGATACAGTTGCAATGGTCGGTGCACGGCGAGGAGGATTCTCTGCGGGGGACTGCGAAGACGAAGAACCGAAGAGGCGCCTCCTAACTCTCTTGTGGGGAGAAGGAAGGCCTCTACGGCGAAGAGGAGGGCGAGCTTTCAGTCTGATACGTCCTCTGGGGGCAGCAGGCAGACCATCGGCAGTCCTCCGAAGAGGAGTCTCTGTTAGTGAACTCCCCCGAGGGGGAGAATCACCTGCAGGAGAGACCATTGGACTAAGCTCCTCCCTCGAAGGATGTTCGGAGGGGGGAACTAAGCCTTCAGCTGCATCAGGAACCATAGCAGGGGTTTGACCTAACTCGTCGGAAGCCCCTGCCACAACAACGTCGATGATAGACAGAGGATCAACTTCTGCTACCGTCGGCGACCGTTTGACAGCAGCCCGTAACCTGATTATGTCAAACAGGGCTTCCTTGGAGGGCGAACCCTGAAGCCCCAAGGAAGCCCATAGCTGCAACAAATCATTGTTAGAAACATTGTTATCAGAAATATCCTTCCCCGGGGGAGCTGCTGCCTCGCTATGGGAGGCAACTCCTTCTCCCGAACCCCGAGGTTGGTTTACGTAAGTACGGCCTACGCTACCACTCGACGCCCTCTCGGGAGAGACCAATCGAGTGGGAGCTTCGGAGGAGGTCCGGGCTACGGAAGAAGAGTCCTTGGGATTTTCTCTCTACAAGGAAACCCCTGGAGGAGAAAACATCCCGTTTGAACTTCTTCCAGCGCCGGGAAAACCTCTCCCACTGGGAGGTAGACTACTCCCTACACTCACAACATACTTTATTTCTTTCACACCGTTAGCCCCTACAAAAAGGACACAAGGTGTGAGGGTCAGTGTCCACCGCCGACATATACGTTCCGCAAGGGTGGTCAGGTAAGCCGGGACACTTCCGCATGGTAGAGGCCAACTTCCAAACACACTGAAAAGAAAAAGCAAAAACAAGATCAAAGGCTGTCAAAATAAGCGAGGGTGGGAGCAGACACGTCTGATCGTCACCCGAGCCAAAAGCAAAGTGAGCTAATCACAGGTGTGTGAGGGGGGGAGGGGTAGCAAGCTACCCCTCCCTACCCCCTCGCTAACTAGCGAGGGGGTAGTAAACCCTCGTTAAAATTCTAATGGCTCGTCATTTCAGCTACGCCGAAAGTAATACCCATATTAAATAGCGTGGTTTGTATTTCAGTTACGGAACAAAAGATATAATAGTGTGCCCAAGTGTACCCTCAAGCAAGAGAACTCTAACCCAAAAGACAGTGGAAGACCATGGTACAGACGATATGGCACTACCCAAGATTAGAGAACAATGGTTTGATTTTGGAGTGTCCTTCTCCTAGAAGAGCTGTTTACCATAGCTAAAGTCTCTTCTAGCCTTACAAAGAGAAAAGTTGCACTGAACAATTACAGTGATGTAAGAAGAATTGTTTGGTAATCTCAGTGTTGTCAGTGTATGAGGACAGGGGAGAACGTGTAAAGAATAGGCCAGACCTATTCGGTGTGTGTGTGTGTGTGTGTGTGTGTGTGTGTGTGTGTGTGTGTGTGTGTGTGTGTGTGTGTGTGTGTGTGTGTAAAGGGAAAATGAACCGTAACCAGAGAGAAGGATCCAATGTAGTACTGTAGTACACCACATATGGCTTGTAGGATTCTCCTCTTCCAAGTAGGATTGTAACTTGGCTGGTAACTATAACAACAAAAATGTTTGGCTCCTTCAACTCTCCTGAAATACTGACTTTGAAGTGGCAAAAGGGATAAAATGAGGACTGAAAAAAAACAATAAAGCTCTTATACACAAATCAGTTTATGTCAAGATGCGAGCAAAGAAGGAACATCTTTCAACAAACAAGACACTAAACTCTCCTTGCAAGGAGAAAGTCTCTCTTATTGTCTAGAAAGATCTCTAGTTTGCATTGGCTGTTTATCCCTGACTCGGTATTAATAAAACAAAGTGGTTTGTAATTCCGATACTAAACTTGCCACCCAGCTTTGTACATCTACATATTATCATCATTAAGAGCTAAGCTACAACCCTAGTTGAAAAAGCAAGATACTATAAGCCCCAGGGATCCTAAAGGGAAAGTAGCCCAGTGAGGAAAGGAAATAAAAAAATAAACTATAAAAAAGAGGCAACAAATAAAAATGTATATTTTAAATCGGTAACATAAAATAATCTGTCATATATAAACTATAAAGAAACTCAAGTCAACCTGTTCAACATCAAAACATTTGCAGCAAGTTTGAACTTCAGAAGTAAAATTTTAATCAGACACACAAGAAAAATCATAGCTCGATACTAAATTAAAACTAGTCTTCCATAACAAAAAATTACACTTACCTTCATCTTTAACATCGGCCCCAATCACGGCAAAATGACTTGAGGAGACTGGGAGCATTCTGGCAGTCCTCGAAGAATCGATCAGAGTTACCGTCGAATACTGTCGACCTGGAAGCCTTTCTATTGCATCGCTATGTAGATTGTGACAGTACATAATTCCATTAGACCCTAGATAGATAAGAAGCGAGATCCTTTTAGTTTTTATTCCACCCCACGGCAGCATATGATTAAGAGAATACAGTAATCATTCACCTATCGGGGTTAACCCTTTTACCCCCAAGCTATTTGGAACTTTCCAACCCTTAACCCCCAGGCGTTTTCTTTTTCAAGCACATTTTGCAATATATTATTTTCAAATTGCTCCAACAGCCTTAATTTTCATCATAGAGAGGTCAGGTTGGTCTCATTCTTTTGGAAAATGCCTGATGTTTCTCATAAAGTTATCAAAAATATGCAAAAAAATGCAAATACGTAGCAGTTTTTTGCAAGGACGTACCAGTACGTCCATGAGGGTAAAGGGATGAGTTTTGTGAAACTTACTAGTACGTCCAATGGGGGTAAAAGGGTTAATGGGGACCAGAACCGACCGCAATAGGTGAAAAACCACGAAGTAGGTTCCCTACCTATTTTTGGAATACGTACATCTTTAGTATGTACATGTACATATAATAACAATAAGTGTACAGTATATTAACCCTATAAATGCACTAAAAACCACAAAAAAAACAGCTAAAAGTTCCACGCAGCAAGACTAAGTAACACAAGTGAAGCAAGAGAGAACAATGAATGCAGTCTCCCTTCGCGAGGCGCACGGCAGGGAGAGATGCTGGGCAAAGAGTCTCGGCGGCTCGGCCAATCAGCTTGCGAGATTCTAGAGCTGAGATAGTCAGAGAATCAGAGAAGTGGATTTTGAGTGGCGTGCCATCTCCGTGTTCATACCTAAAGTTCTACTACTGTACTCTCCCTGCTTTCTGCAAGTGCCCGCGTAACTTATCGCACCCTTTTTTCTAATTTTTAATGAATATTTTTGAAAATCCGCAAAACTTGAGCTGCGAAATGGCGAGGGATTACTGTATAAGAAAAACCAGACACCTGCTATACATGAGTTAATCTTAAAAATAAATCTTTGCCATCCGATGACGAAAGAAATAAGCCATAATATATACATATCACTTTCAACAACTAATGTCTTTTAGACTATTAATAGTAATACTCTACCTGAATAGTACAAAAACAAAAAGGAAGGTACTAACTATATCATTCTATTATTAAAATATCAATATTTCTTACAATAAGAATAACTGGTTAAAGACAAACTGTTTGATGCTCCTAAATATCCCTGTGAACAGATCTGTATCCTTACAGACTAGCAATTAAGGAGAATACAGTAATTAATTAGCTGTTAAGCTACAAACTGTTCTTATTTCATATTTAGGACGAGAATAAATACAAGATCTTCGGGCAGAAACTTGACTCTGGTAATTATAATGAGCTGATGGTTTTAAAAAGTATTTAATGATAAAATAGACTGTGCTTCAAACAAAAAGTATTTACAGTTCATTAATTTCATAATTTCAAATTAAATCTACTTCAAATTTTGAAGAATATTTTATATCACAATGTAAAGTCTTTAACCTTGAGGTTACGGTGATTAAAAAGTCATGAAAGAATGCTGTCAACACAAGTTTAACAGTATGGTACATCATCATCTCCTCCCATGCCTATTGACGCAAAGGGCTTCAGTTAGATTTTGCCAGTTGTCTCTATCTTTACATTCTAATATCAATAATTCTCCATTCATCATCTCCTACATACCTTAAGAAATGTCAGTTAATAGAATAAGCTAAAATCAACATTAGTCAATACTTACAAAGAGTGTAGAGTTTGGCCGAGAGCATACAGACACCAGTAAGTCTTTCATCTTTCACAACCATATTACAGCAGACAGGTAGAGATCCGCCACTTAAGTTGAGTTGCCACACTTTCACATGATTTTCCTAGTTATAAACAGAAGGAATATATTTTGCAGTTTCATAAAATTACAAATGATGCTAAATGACTACTTTTACAGCTTCTTTAGATCTGTTCAACTTCAACTGTATCTTATCTAACATGACTTACAACATACTATTTTCAATTTCTCTTATGGCTAACCTTCATTATTTGAACTATTCAAATCAATGTTGATTCACATGCTGGAGCCATATGGATACTTGGAAGTTAAAATATTCAAATTGAAGGCTGGCTGAATTTGTCAGAAATATATAAATATATATATATATAAACTCTTGATAATGGATTATACAAAGTATTTTTGGTGATCATTCATAGCTAAAGTCTCATTAGAAAGCCTTCAGGTTTGGTCATGAGTTGGCTGCGGCTTGGAGCAAATTACAAATTTGCTTAGAAATCCAAAGAGTACAATTAATTACCTAAAAACAACTGATCCTCCAAGACAATATTCAGAAGAAAACATTAGTGCTTCATGTTTGCTGGGATTCCACGAACCAAGCCTTTTTTTATCTTTTTTATAAAACTAGCACAAACCTATGCATAAGAGTAAATCCTATATTCTCTGTTTATAAAAAAACTCATGCAGATGATGTTTTTAAACTTGAAAAAGCCAAAGTAGCTACTTGCAACCATCGCAACAAATGCAGGGATGCTACTCAATGCCAAAATGCAACTGGGGGTAAACATTGCAATAGCACTGAAATTAAAGTTGAGAAGTTGAAAAGCAAAGATGGAAGAAAGGAAACTGGAATGGAAGTTACAGTAATTACAAAGGTAGAAAGTGGTTGCAACATATGGCTGAAGGGATACTGCAGACCCTACAAGTAATGGCCTCTATGGAAAGCTCCTTGCAGGTCTTCCTCCAGTCATTTCTACACCTATTTCTTTCCAACCGAAGTGTTTCTTAAGATACTGTACTTTATTGATCCCTCATTACAACTACCCCAACCAACTGTATCATCCTAAACACAATGAACAACTCTTACGACAAAAAGCATTTATAAACGATCAAATGAACAATTAAAAAAAATAGGGAATCATTAATGACTAGAAACACAGGCAGTTGAAGCAGGTCCCAATAAACTTGCATCCCTCTCTCTCATACCATTCAGTCTCAACCTGCACCTATTCATCCAATTACTTTGCCTCTGCTCCCTTTATTCTTCCAATCTATTTATCCAATTTCTTCAATCTTACTTCCATCTTTCACTAGTATTAATAATGATTGAGACAAGCTCTAGAAGGGTCATTCAAATTAAGTCAGTAGTCTTGTTAAGTTTTCACATGAGAGGAGTAAAGTAATCTTGCTCTCCCTCTCAATCCTCATTTTTTACTCTACTATAGTCCATTTCTTTTAGCGATGCATATTTGCACCGACTCGCAGCGGTGCCCTTTTAGCTTGGAAAAGTTTCCGGATCGCTGATTGGATGGACAAGATAATTCTAACCAATCAACAATCAGGAAACTTTTCCGAGCTAAAAGGGCACCGCCGCGAGTCGGTGCAAATATGCATCGCTAAAAGAAATGGACTATAGTATTCAGCTGTAAGCTGTTTTGAACAGGCACATCAAGGCTAACTCGAGCAAGACATATGACCTCTTCTTGCCAAACACATCTACTGATTACGCCTGATATGTTCTATCATTCAATCTATTAGTTATGATAGATAAAATAAATCTAAGATTGTCAATCTTGAATTACTTCAACTACAAAATTAATCTTAACCAATTTTGTAGATATGAAATGAAATTGAGCACCTTTATATAATCTCATTCAAATGCTGAAAAGAGGAAATTTTTATTGTAACAGAAGTAAAGGTATACAATCTCGTATGGAGGAAATCTTACCTGGTCTTTCACTACTAAGACAGCAATATTTTCCTCTATTTCAATAGCAGCATATGTAATGGTTTCATTCTCCCCTACGCATCCAGGCTTGACTTCTTTCCTCGTTTTCAGTGCGCTTTCTAAATCTTCAATTTGGCCGGTACTGAAAACCACGTACACAACCCCTCCAGAAACGATGAGTTGGTGGATGGAAGTTCCGAACTGTAAATAAAAGATTTGTTTAAAAGTCGAACATCTCACAATTTTAGCTTAACCATCAGCTCTTTTAAAGAATCCATTCCATGCTTATTTCTGTACATAAGACAATAAAAACCATTTTAAAACATACTGCCTCCAGTCAGGCTACGAAAATAAATGAATTAAAAAAGCTTGAACGACTTGAAGACAGTACTGTATTCAGAACTTTAAAAAATATTTATACATAACCTTTTCAAAATCCAGGAACTATTATTTACTTAATACATAATTTTTATAGAATATTTCAATCTACACAGGACATTACTTTATACATTCCTCCGACATCTTGAATACATGGATGCACTTGATATTCAAAACAGCTATTGTTCTGCGGTGCTTAAACAACTTTCATTTTGCTGCCGGCATTGATTTCCGGGTTCAACTTGAATTACCCTTACCAGTACAGCTGCATGAGAACATGTGTTCACCAAAAGTTAAAGCCACTGCAAGGTATTCTTATCAAATAATAATTAGAATAAATATATTCATGAAAACAATCAAAATTAAATAATAAACAACTACCACCAATACCCATTTGATTCTTCAACCCGTCCCATAGTCGACTTACTCTACCAGAATTGAAAGTTCGCTTATCACCGGAATGTACTTTTAACATGCAACCATATATCAGCAACCACCATCAATCTACATAATTTCCAGCAACCATCAACCTATATAATTGGGCATAACATTTTATAACTTCCACTTTGATACCACTGAAATTCATTCGCATGAAAGAATGGATTTATAAACAAACACGATATCAGTCAATATGAACCCCGTTAATATAATCTGGAGCCCCGACCTCTTAAAGGAAGGTTTACAACACTACCAAGAGGCTAAACCAATGACAGATCTTTGATGTAATAAATGGCTACATTCTTGTGGTCATTTACTTGACGACCCACACAAGATGGGGGCAAAATTAATTTTTTTTATATAGTCATAGATATTTCTTCCGATATCCAACATTATCTTTTTACAATGCTTAAATCTGAAAAAGAAAAAAAAAAAAAAAAAAACAGTTCATCATGAATCACGAATCCTGCCACTTGGGTCTGTTTCCAAAAATCAAATACAGGAAGTAATGCATAACCATAGAAAATGTAAAACATGAAAAATAACTATAAACATAAACACAAATCCCAGGTCTGTTTCCAAAACTCAAAAACACTGTGCAGCAGTGTTTCCCAAACTTTTTTCTGTCATTTCCCCCCTGCACCTAGTTTAACCATCCAGATTTCCCCCTTCATGTGTATGAGGGAAAAAGTAGTTAAAACCCACACGCCTGCCTCAAAAATGGGTATGACACTCCAATTCTCCCCTTGAACATCATGTCAGTGAGAACTGATATGATCATATCACAATTGAATGGCTAACAACATATTGCCGCAAATACCATGAGGAAATTTTCCGCTTGTTATAGTTAGTAGGTAGTGTAATTATTTCCCTCCTGGAAGCTTCAAATTTCTCCCCCGGGGGAAATTTCCCCCAGTATGGGAACCACTGCTGTACTGTACAGTAATGCATAACTATGGAAAGTGTAAAATATGATAAATAACTTTAAAACATCTGCACAAATCCCAGAAATTTCAAAACAAAAGTAAAGAAGAATCGACAGATGGTATGAATGTATCTGGTTTCTCGAGGTTTCACAGTCTAACTGGATGACATACCATGAGATCCAAGTCAACTGGAAAAAAAATCTTTAGTTAAGAAATAAATTGCTTCAACATAACTTCAAAACTTTCACATAGCATGAGTAGTAGCTTGGGCAGGAGGAAGGCCCATACATCTTTCTTCCCAGACGTTAACAGTCAATGCCAAGTCCTTATTGGTTTTAGCTTAAATGAAAAGCAAGCTTGGGCACAGGTTGTTGTGTATGTAAAATAATGGTCTCTAGGAGAGAGTATGAAAGTTCAAAGCCCTATCCATTAATTCTGCCACTCAAGAGTGACCATCAATACATTAAAAGCATTATGGGAGGAGGATAAGACTGGAAACAAAAGAAAAATAGGACTAATTCAGGGGCATAAAGTTTAAAGGAGCCTAACTAATAACATCAACGCAGTCATTTGCAACTTCAACAACTAAAGAAAAATTGTAAGGTCATAATCTACAAAAGTAAGTGATGGTTAACCAACAAGACTGCACCCATAAAAATTGGATCAAGGAGATGAAGGTGATGAGATTACACATCCCCCTTCTGATGTTTGACCTCTTAAAATAAAAAATTTTAAGTAATTTTTATTTTTCCTAACATACTTACCGAGAACTACTTTCTTAGGAGTTACCTGTAATCTCCTCTCTACCGACCAGAGTTTTGTGTAGGATACCCTCAATCCCGTTTTCTATGAAGGCCTACCCCGGCATTAGAGAATGTGCCCCGAGGGTAGGCTTTGCGCTACGTCGAGGTCCGCTTGGGTCGATAACGCCAGCAAGTTCTATTGATGTAGCACAATACTTGCAAGGGCAGAGAGGAAATCGGGGAAGGAAGGGAGGGCCATTACCCAAAATTAGTTCTCGGTAAGTATGTTAGGAAAAATAAAAATTACTTAAAATTTTTGATTTGTTCCAACACGAATACTTACCTCGAACTACTTTCTTAGGAGACATACACTTTAGGAGGCGGGAGTGCTATTCTGACCTACAGACCCAGTAAGCGGAGGCCAAGAGGCCTAGGTATAACGGTACAAACTAGAAAACAGACGAGAGGGTAACTACACGAAGAGCTCACGTTAGTGTCTAAGTACTCACCCTTTGAAAAACTACTTCTGATGTTGCATCCAGTAACGTAGTTGTGAAGAACGTGTTATCCAATGGTACAAGATGGTTATCTCCGATGAGGATAGGGAACAACTGGGGAGGATGAAAGGAAACGAACCTGTGTCTCCCGGTTTGCTATCCGCGATTGAGCCTGGGGCTTTTACCGTTAAACCACTTGGAGGGCGGAGATGACTGTCCCAATGGAGAACCCGTCTAAGGACTTCCTCGAGTAGTCCTTGAAGTAATGGGCAGTAAAAGTCTACTGGTTAGACCAAGTACCTGCCCGAAGGATCTGACCCACTGCCATGTTTTTCTCAAAGGCTAAGGACGTGCTCAGACCCCTGATGTCATGAGGTCTGGGGACACCTGGCACGGCCAGATCTTCTTCCTTGTAGGCCCTGGCAATAACTTGTCTCAACCAGAAGGAAATGGTGTTCTTGGATACTTGTTTCATAGTAACACCCGTGGAGACGAAGAGGCTCTTGATGCCTGGCCGGAGATGAGCCGTTCTTTCAAGGTATTTTCTAATGGCACGGACCGGGTACAATTTTCAATCCTCAGCATTACCCGTCTTAGGGATGGCTGGTATGGAGAAACCTTCGAATTTAGGATCCCAGACAGCTGGGTTCTGGGTCTTCGCCACAAAAGAAGGAACGAACTTGAAAGATACTTCTTTCCACCCCCTTGAACGAGAGACGTCATAAGACAGCCCATGGATCTCTCCTACTCTCTTAGCGGACGCCAAGGCCAGCAAGAAGACTGTCTTGAGAGTGAGATCCCTGTCCAAGATATCTTTCAAGGGTTCGAAGGGGGGGCCACTCAACATCTTCAGGACCTTAGCTAAGTCCCACTGAGGCACCCTAGCTGCTTGTGGGGGGCAGGACTGCTCGAAGCTCTTGACAAGCATCGAGATGTGCCTAGAGGAACCCAGGTCGATGCCCTTCAGGAGGAAGACTTGGCCCAAGGCGGCCCGTACCCCTTTTATGGCTGGGATTGACATTCCCTTTTTGTCTCGAGATATACCAGAAAATCCGCTATGTCTGGGACTGAGGCTTTGAGGGGTTTAATGTGCCTCAAAGCACACCACTTCGTAAAGGAGGCCCACTTAGCTTGGTAGACCGCAACTAGAATCTTTATGGTGAGATCGCACAACTCCCTTGACTTCATACCTCCTTGCTCCTTTTTGTATGCTACTATTGTGGCGTTGTCGCACATCAACGCCACAGTGTTTCCCCTTAGTAGATCTGCGAAGTGTAGGCAAGCCTTCTGGACTGCCTTCAACTCTAGGACATTGATGTGGAGTTCCTTTTCCCCGTCCATCCAGGTTCCTCTCGCTGTCTCGTCGAGGAGATGGGCTCCCCATCCCTGGTTGGAGGCGTCTGTGAACAGCAGTAACTCGGGTGGGGGGGACGTTCGCGAAGGGCATCTCCTTGAGTAAGTTCGACTGGCAATGCCACCATTCCAGGGAGGGCCTCGTGTTTGGTAGAACTGAGATTAGTACTTGTTGCGAGTCCAGTTGGCACCAGAGGCTCTTCAGGTTCCATTGGACGGCTCTGAGTCTGATTCTCCCCTAGGGAACCAGTTTCTCCAACGACACCAGATGCCCTATCAGTCTTTGCCAGTCCTTCGCTCTCCTGGGGTGCCCCGATAGGAACGGGCGAATGATCTCCATAAGATTGTTTATTCTGTCTTCTGAAGGGAAAGCTTTTCCCAGAATGGTATCTAGAGTCATCCCCAAGTAGGTCATTCTGGTGGAGGGGGATACGTTTGATTTTTCCCGGTTGATCACGATGCCCAGATCCTTGCAAAACTGGAGGTTTCATCCCTTGCTCCTTCAAGAGGTCCTTCGAGGAGGGAAGAAGCAACCAGTCGTCCAGGTACCGGATGAGGCGAATGCCTCGTTCGTGAGCACACACTGAGACAGTCGTGAAGACTCTCTTGAATACCTGGGGCGCTGTTGACAATCCGAAGCAAAGGGTCTCGAATTGCAGGATCTGGGAACCCCATTTCACCCGGAGAAACTTTCGACTCGAGGGGTGGACCGGAATTTGGAAGTAGGCGTCCTTGAGGTCTATGGTCATCATGTAATCTTTCTCCCTCAAGGACAGTAGGACTGACTTCGGAGTGTCCATTTTGAAGTCTGTCTTCTTTATGAACTTGTTGAGAGCCGACAGATCTATAACCGGCCTCCACCTCCCCGTCGCCTTTTCTACCAGGAACAGACGACTGTAGAAACCCGGGCCTGGGTGTAGAATCTCCTCCATGGCGCCCTTCTCCAACATGGAGGACACTTCCTCTTGAAGGGCGGTCTTCTTCAACGGGTCCTTGGGGACCAGCCACTCCGCCCGGATGGCCGGGATTAGGGGAGGTGGTTCTGCTAAGAAGGGTAACCTGTAGCCCTCCTTCAGTACGGACACTGTCCAGGGCTCCGCTCCGTGAGCCTTCCATGCTTGCCAAAATAGTCTGAGGCATCCCCCAACCTGAGGCTTGGGCAGGGATAGGGGGCCTCCCACTCTATCTCCTTCTGGAGGAGCGACCTGAACGGCCTCTCGTGGAGGCAGAATAACCTGTCCTAAAGGAGGCTGAAGCTGCTGGGGCTCCCCTACGGGGGGGCTGAGGTGCTGAGGACCAGGAGGAAGAAGGAGCTTCTCTCTTCGTCATGCTAGGAGAGGCCTAAGCCGTCGCGGCACTGTCTGAGACTGACCTCTTGTAGGGCGGTCTCCTTGTAGGTGTAGGCCTGGGGGTGCTTAAATCTTTTCTCTTAGACACCTTCTCCATAATGGTTTCTAAGTCTTTTAAGGGGAACAAGGAGTCACCCCACAAGGGAAGGCTCCTCATGGCCCGCGCCTCCCTGTCTGGGACCTTTCGGGACACCTTTGCCAGGATGGTGTCTCTTGCGGAGTACCCAATTCGCTGTCAGGGCGAGAGATTGGT
This sequence comes from Palaemon carinicauda, assembly GCF_036898095.1. Taxonomy (NCBI): domain Eukaryota; kingdom Metazoa; phylum Arthropoda; class Malacostraca; order Decapoda; family Palaemonidae; genus Palaemon; species Palaemon carinicauda. The sequence continues at coordinate 56,760,085 of NC_090741.1, forward strand.
ATGTCAGGAACTTTAGCGTCTTGCCCCCGGAGGTGATAAGTTCCCTCAGGAGGTTTTGCTGTTCCGGATCCGTAGGATCAAACGTGGCTTGCACCCCTACTAAGGTGGAAGCCCACCAGTCTAGCCAAGAGGAGACGTGCACCAGGTCCCTCGACATTTCTTCCATCATGGCGGCCTCCGATGGAGAAAAACAAACTGGGGCTGAAGAGGCTCTGTCCTCCGAGACGCCCTGGCCCAGGACGTCAAGAGAAGGTTCTACTTTGCAGGCTCCTGGTCGACGTCCTTCTGGTACATAGACCTTGACCTGCGTCTTGAGCCCCTGGAGTAATTTAGAAGAACTCTGAGTTTTGGGGGCTTCGGCATTACTAGCCACCACTTTATTTACGTATTCTTGTCCTAGGACGAGATCCCTGGCTAGAGGGAGAGCCAGAGAGGTCTTAGGCTGGGTAGGGGCCTGCATTAACCATATAAGGCTGGACCTCCAATAGTCCTCGTCGGTAGCTGCTGGTTCTTCTATTTTATGATGCCTCCTGATAAGGCCAATCACTCTTCTATAGGCCGAGTCCTTCGTCGGGGAACCCTCCTTACCGTCAGCCGAAGCCTCGGCTTGAGCCCGGGGAGCCGGGTCACCGGGCACACCCACCGGGCGCCTTGTTCTTGACACAAGGGGCACTCCCCTGCCGAGGTACTGGTCTTCTTCAGCGGAGGCTTCCGCACCAGGGGCGGGGGTTAGCACAGGCATCGCCGACCCAGCGAGGACTAGTGTCCGTTCAAGGTCTCTGGGGGACGAGGACGCGGATCCCGTGGGCTGACCCGACAGCGGGAACCGTTCCTTCCGATCCGAGGGCCGCACCAGCTGGGCTGGTTCGGCCAGGCTGCCCGTAAGGAAGCGCGGTTCCCCCCGCTGGGCGGGGTGAACCGGAGGGTTTGCAGTCTTATGCCTGCATGTAGAGTCCTTCTCGCGAATCTGCCTGCGAGGGTCAAAACTGTGCTTGGAGGAAGGTCTCCTTGGCGAGAAATCCTTGGACCGCCGGTCCGGGGAACATCGTATCTCTGCTTTACGGGGTACGAAGACCCAATCGCCATCGGGTGACCTACTCCTTCTGTGTTTTCTTCTTGGAGAACGGGAGCGTTTCCTGCTGTATCTGGAACGCGATCTTGAACGGGAACGCCTGCTCCTGGACTGCTCCCTCCGACGGCGATGCTTCCTCCTGGCTTCTTCACCCGACAAGAAATACTCCTCTGAAGAACTCGACGTCACTGCACTTACCGTACGGCGGGCGGGAGCGGGGACCGCGGGGGACTTCGCGACTCGTTGCGTACCCGAGGTAGAAGGTTGCAGGAATTCTTTGGGAACTTCCATGAGCGGGGTTGGGAACGAGGTTTGGCGCCCAACACTAGGGAACCAGGAATCCAGGCTCTCTTCCATTCACATAGGGGACCTACACGGTGTCTTAGGAAGTTTCCACTCCCTGCAGAACCTAACTTACCCTGGTTGTCGCCGCCTGTCGAAGACCCTGAAACACAGGCCCACGAAGGGGGCGAAGACACAGAAACAACGTTACTACCCCACAAGGGGTCATCGGAGGAAACGTGCCCCCCGAGCACAAGGGCCGAGTCTCCAGACGCACTACCGGGCTCCTCACTAGCCCGAGAAGGACCCGCAACCCCCACTGCACATTCACTAGATTCTTGGGGAAGAACGCTCGGTTCTTTCCCCACGATGGACTTACCTCGGCCCCTACTCTGGGTAGGGGAAGGCGAGACAGAAGCCCCATCGGACCATTCACTGGGCGACGGTAGCGGCGAAGAAACACTATCCTTCCTGGGTGAACGTTTCAACGATTTTCTCTTCTTCGTTCCGTAACGCACCCACTGGATATCACTCCAACCAACACACTCTGGGCACGTATCTGACGACGAACAAACCTTGCCCCTACAGAAAGAGCAAAGGGAGTGAGGGTCCACTTCAGGTTTGGAGAGGAACGCTCCATACGATTTACCGGCTCTAGGCCCAGGACAACGGCGGATTTGCTCCATAACGCACAAATGAAAGACACAGGAACGCAGGGATTCAAGGAATACACTGGGGAAGCACAAGGGTGGAAGGTGAACACACAGGAACACAAGGGATAAGTACAAGTTACCACGCGGGAAACACGTGGGACACACGCGGCGCACACAAAGGGTCGAGAGAGAACGAGAGCGACGTGGTGACACGTCGTGACCAGAGAACTTACTGGCGTTATCGACCCAAGCGGACCTCGACCTAGCGCAAAGCCTTCCCTCGGGGCACATTCTCTAATGCCGGGGTAGGCCTTCATAGAAAACGGGATTGAGGGTATCCTACACAAAACTCTGGTCGGTAGAGAGGAGATTACAGGTAACTCCTAAGAAAGTAGTTCGAGGTAAGTATTCGTGTTGGAACAAACTAAAGTTACTCTTATATAAAAAAATGAAGGTCAACATCTCTAGATAAAATCTAGTGTAAGTAGATAGTTACATCTCAATATCCATTCTCAAAACTGTTTTAATATAACCCAATAGCTCCCTACGCATGCACTGTGTTTATCTAGCATGAAGCGTCACACAACCAACCAAAATTTTGGTTGAAAAAGTCGTAGAAAACATGATCAGTGGTAAGCCATTAAATGATTCAGAAGTTTTTATCCGTGTAGGATTAAATGACAAATAAAGTTTACCAAGGAACTGGTTCCCAAATTGCCAGACTTCAAGAGTAAAATACTTCCATTTATGGTTAGTCATGATGGAATACAACCCAATACCATAGCCAAAGTTGTTTTCATTTAATTTAGATCTGTTTTATTAAAATTTTCCAAGAGGAAATGAAAAGATTATTTTAAAATTCCAGTTCATTAAACGTCAAGACTACCTACAAAGGATAAACTTTAGGATGATATTGGTGTTGATTTCATTAAGATTTTGGGGGTAAATGATGACCAAATCTTTTTATAGATAATGTCTCGATACTTTCATACTAATTGGTTCCCACAAAATCTTGCCAGCAGACAATGGGATGAAGATTTTGTGTGGATTTTAAGAAGAAAAGGATATATGAACTTTTAAATAATGCACAGTACCGACCTCAATGCCAAACCTAAAAATACTCACATTTTCTTTCTTCACTTTATCAATGTCATCATCGGTATGGTTCCACCTGGATATGGAAGAATGGTTTATAACGGCTATAATCTTTTTGGATTCTGGATCGCAAACTGCTGGTGCTGTAAACGGATGCCATGTCTTTGTTGTCCAACTCTGTATTAGTTTTTGATCATGTGCCTGGAAAAAAAATTGAAAGGAGCTTACTAAAATATAAACAACCACATGAAGGATTCAAACATAAAAAATTCCTTAAGTACAGTAATTTGAATTTTTCTCTAACTATACAGACCTAAGTCCTTTAATAGGAATATGTTTTTAGCATAGCTGGAACTCAGCTGGTAGAATTATTACACTATGTCTGTAGTTACGAGCAGGTGGCGGGGTAGTCCCGTCCCCTCGCCAGCACACTTAGTAGCCACTTTTGACCTTCACTTAGGACTTGGGGTGGCCAAGGAGGAAGTATAAACCAAAACTTAATATGACTAAGGTTTGTATAGATAGGAAAAATATAAATGATATAAAAATTTGAGATTTGTTCATAAACATATAAAAACTCTCCTCCTTATCCTAAGGAGGAAGGAAGTCCCTATAACCAAATAGCCCAGTTTAATATACTAAGATGTCCAAACACTTTGACCTTGAGAAGAGCGAAAGTGTTGACTTCTGTCCACCTTCCATCCCCTGAAAGGATTCTTAGACAATAGACTAAGTTTCTACTTTGTCTACAAACTATCAACAAAGAACTTCTATCCTAAAAGGATATGTCTGAAAAGTGTGGTCAAATAAAAGTACAGTAATGGGCTTGTCCACATTCATGTCCATCCTTCCACTCCAAAGGAGGATTGGGGGAAATACTTTATGTCAACTTATACATTAGAGAATAACCATTTACCTGCATCAACGTCCAAACCAGTGAATACCGGCTTAACTGCTGCCCCTTGAGAGGGGAAAGGAAAAGGAAAAAGGACCAGACCTTATCTGTCCTCCTTCACTTCTGTCACGACCACTAGGCTATCTTAGAAGAGGCAGCTTCTTGTCCTATGAAGGAGTTAGGTTCACTACACAAACTACTGAGTAGCTACTACTAGTCCCATCAAGAACATACAGAATTTAAGGACCTATGGGTATACTCCCACAAATAGCGGGCTGTGAATGCTGTCTAGCGTTTCCCGACTCCAGCCTCCAACACCTGACTCGCCAACAGGTTCTTCTTGAAGGCTAGTGTAGAGCCAATCCCTAAAAGTTCATATGTGAGAGCTTGAGGGGTTATTCCATGCTCTCTCAATAGTTTCTCAAAGCCAGAAGGATATTGTGATCTTGATCTTTTGGAGTGTACCTGTACTAACAAAAGAGTTTGTAGCTGTGGTCTGACGGGCTACATCCGTGAAGTTTGCCTATGTGCTTCTCTGAGGCTAGCGCAAGGAGAAAGACTGTCTTTGAGAGACAGATACATATCCAATTCTTGCCTTAAACATTCGTAGGATAGCAATTTAGGGACCATAGAACTAGGGAGACATCCCACAAAGGTGGTTCTAGTTCTGAGGACAAGACTGCTTGAAGCTCCCCAAGAGCATAGGTAACTCTATGAAGAGGAAAGATTTAATCCTTTCAGCCAAAAGACCTTGCTCAAGGTTGGGCAATAACTTTTTACCGCTGAGACCGTGAGGAGTTTCTCCCCATGAAGGTATACAAGAAAATTTGCTATTAGCTTAAGAGAGGCTCCAACTGGAGAAGTATCCCATTTACAACAATCACATTAGATTCATTAAGTTAGTAATAGATACTATTCTACCATACTGTATTTCTATATCTAAAACAGAGGCAGTGGTATCAGAGGAGTTTTTGATAAAAGTTGGGAGTTCATCTATGATCAGTGTTTACCCTCTAGATATTTATATAAAAGTAGTGCGTGGAAAGAGTAATCCATGTGCTGAATACAAGTAACCTAATGTCAACATTAGAATGCTAGGAGGAAGTGGGGAAAATATTTGGAAGATGGAATAATGAAAGCAAGAAAACGACTAAAAATCAATGCAAGCAGAGCAAAGTTAATAGCAACTATTCGCTCTACTCTGTTCTTGTAGTGTACCTTGGACAGGCTTATTTTGTTTTGAAAGAGCTTGCAAATTTACCCCATGTTAAGCTGCCACTACAGGTCCTAGGGAGTAGATATCCAAGACTTTTAGGCAACATAACTATGAAAGAATAAAGTAAAGTTATCTGGTGATGCAGAAAATACACACAAAAATGAAGAGGTCCTGTACTTTCTGGAGGACTGATTAACAGAGAACGATCATATAAAACCGAATGGGAATTTCTTGCGAAAATATTTACTGCCATCTTACTGTCTCTTCTCCTTCAAGGAAGAAGCAGCGGACAACAAAACAGCAAAGGAGGAGAAGGATAATGACAAGAAGGAAGAGGAATAAGCACGCATCTACTCAACATTACTTGCAGACCATACCACCAATTTTCCCACAAGCACGTCCAAAGGAACGGTCAAGGTTGGACAATCCAGAGAAATTTTGCTCAAATGGAGGAAGACCCCAACTGGAAATGCTACAATCACAGGAGCTGATACTGTAGCAGAAACTGAAACAGGGGGAGCAGTAGATATTAGTGCCTGGCAATACCTTGCCTAAAGAGAGACTATCCCCAAATTCAGAGAAAGAACCCAAGAGATAACAATCCCTAAAGTATTACAAAATATTTGAGGTCATAAAAGAAGCAGGTCCAGCAGAGTGCACGGACTTAACAAGGACATACATAGAGTTTTCCCTACAGACCAAAAAAGAACCAAAGATATTGATAGATGGGCCAAACAGAAAGGTACCCATGAAGGGCAGGTACACTGGAGTCAGAGAAGGGGTATTACCCACAACCAGCCCCTAATTACCACAGGAGAAAACTTTTTAGGATTCTTTCTCTTCTTCCAAGACCTCACCCACTGGGGAGAAGATTAGGACAAACACATAAAGCAGAGGAAAGCAGGTCTACATGCTAGCGAGGATAAACAGACAAAGGTAAACATGAACCGTCAATTCAATCTACCTTTCCCCTCATCTTCCTTGATTAAAGAATAGGGAGTCCATAATTAAAAAGCAAAAGAAAAGTCTTAAGAAAACATAGATAAATTCTTGTAAAACAAACGAGGGATCTTGTGCGAGTAACTGTACAGTATACAATATCCTAATATACCTGTATGCATGTGATCTACCCCTCTACTTTGTAACGTAAAGCTTCACTGTAGCTCGTACATTTTCACTATACAGTACTGCACAGCACAGTACTGTATTGTAATTTTAATATGCAATCTCCATTTTTTTGTCTTTATAACCACTTTAAATATTTTATTTGACACTGCCTTAGAGATTTAAGGGTATAGCAGTTTCTTTGCAGATTGTAAAGACATTCTGAAAATTGTCACACCTTTGCATATGCAATAACTGGGTGGAAAAAACTTAATCTTTACCAGTGTACCATCACTAGTAACCATCAAACCTTCCTGTTCTCCTCTAACCCAACACTGGGTTATGAATCTTTATTTACTGCATAAACAGATTTGGGACATTCCTACTACAGTAAGAGCATACAAAAGTATCTGAATGGCACACAGATAAAGTTTTACCGAAACATGAAATCAGGCTTATTCCTTCATGAAGTTATGTAATAAAATTTACTATTAGTCTTACTCAAGCATATTTGGGGGAATAGTCATTATCATTCTTATTTCCCCACCAATTGTAGGATACACACTTTCCTACAGTTGGTCGAATTACACCCACTGTAAACCCAATTCACTACTCATTCAACAAGTGGCACTAACTTAAGATGGGCATAGCCAATTATTAGATTTTTGAGAGAAAATGTTATTTTCATTAGTAAAATAAATTTTTGAATATACTTACCCGATGATCATGTAGCTGTCAACTCTGTTGCCCGACAGAAATCTACGGTCGGGATACGCCAGCGATCGCTATACAGGTGGGGGTGTACGCAACAGCGCCATCTGTGAGCAGGTACTCAAGTACTTCTTGTCAACAAGAACTCAATTTTCTCCTCGGTCCACTGGTTCTCTATGGGGAGGAAGGGCGGGTCCTTAAATTCATGATCATCGGGTAAGTATATTCAAAAATTTATTTTACTAATGAAAATAACATTTTTCAATATTAATCTTACCCGATGATCATGTAGCTGATTCACACCCAGGGTGGTGGGTGGAGACCAGCATACATGTTAACAAAGAAGCTAAGTATCCCGTATCTTATTTTAGCCGTTATTCAAAATAACAAACATAAAATAAATAAGTACCTGGTAAGGAAGTCGACTTGAACCATTACTCTGCCTTTTTAAGTACGTCTTCCTTACTGAGCCTAGCGATCCTCTTAGGATGCTGAGCGACTCCTAGGTGCTGAAGTATTAAGGGCTGCAACCCATACTAAAGGACCTCATCACAACCTCTAATTTAGGCGCTTCTCAAGAAAGAATTTGACCACCCGCCAAATCAACCAGGATGCGGAAGGCTTCTTAGCCTTCCGGACAACCCAGAAATATTTCAAGAGAAAGATTAAAAAGGTTCTGGAATTAGGGAATTGTAGTGGTGGAGCCCCCACCACTACTGCACTCGTTGCTACGAATGGTCCCAGAGTGTAGCAGTTCTCGTAAAGAGACTGGACATTCTCAAGATAAAAGACGCGAACACTGATTAGCTTTTCCAAAAGGTTGCGTCGAAAATATTTTGCAGAGATCTATTTTATTAAAAGGTCACGGAAGTTGTGATAGCTCTAACTTCGTGTGTCCTTACCTTCAGCCAAGCTTGGTCTTCCTCATTCAGAAGGGAATGAGCTTCTCGTATTAACAGTCTGAAAATAATAGGATAAAGAATTCTCTGACATAGGCAAAGATGAATTCTTAACTGAACACCAAAAAGCTTCAGACGGGCCTCATAAAGGTTTTTAAAATAGAACTTAAGAGCTCTACAGGACATAATACTCTTTCTAGTTCCTTTCCAACCATATCGATAAGTTTGGAATAACGAACGATATTGGTCAAGGCCGAGAAGGCAGCTCGTGTTTGGCTAGAAAACCAAGATGTAGAACATGTAGCCGTTTCGGATGAAAATCCGATGTTCTTGCTGAAGGCATGAATCTCACTGACTCTTTTAGCTGGTAAAGCATATCAGGAAAAGAGTTTTAAAGGTGAGATCTTTCAGGGAGGCTGATTGAAGTGGTTCGAACCTGTCTAACATAAGGAATCTTAGAACCACGTCTAAATTCCAACCAGGTGTAACCAAACGACGCTCCTTCGTGGTCTCAAAAGACTTAAGGAGGTCCTGTAGATCTTTATTGTTAAAAAGATCTAAGCCTCTGTGACGGAAGACTGATGCCAACATGCTTCTGTAACCCTTGAAAGTGGGAGCTGAAAGAGATCGCTCTTTTCTCAGATATAAGAGGAAGTCAGCTATTTGAGTTACAGAGGTACTGGTCGAGGATACGGATACTGACTTGCACCAGTTTAGGAAGATTCCCCACTTCGATTGGTAGACTCTAAGGGTGGATGTTCTCCTTGCTCTAACAATCGCTCTGGTTGCCTCCTTCGAAAAACCTCTAGTTCTCTAGAGTCTTTCGATACTCTGAAGGCAGTGAGACGAAGAGCGTGGAGGCCTTGGAGTACCTTCTTACGCGTGGCAGACGTAGCAGGTCCACCCTTAGGGGAAGAGTTCTGGGAACGTCTACTAGCCATCGAAGTACCTCGGTAAGTTATTCTCTCGCGGGCCAGAGGGAAGCAACTAGTGTCAACTTTGTCCCAACGTGAGAGGCGAACTTCTGCAGTACCTTGTTGACAAACTAGAACGGAGGGAATGCATATAGATCTAGATGAGACTAATCTAGTAGAAAGGCATCTAAAAGAACCACTGCTGGGTCTGTTGAGAGCCTCTTGGACATCGAGGTTGCGAAGAGATCTATGGTTGGATGGCCCCAGGTGACCCAAAGTCTCTTGCATACATCTCTGTGGAGGGTCCAATATGTTGGAATTATTGTCCCTTCCTACTGAGACAAACTGCTAAGACATTCAAGTTGCCTTGGAGGAAATTTGTTACTAGTGAAAAGTCTAGACCTGTTGAACAGGAGAGGAGGTCACTAGCGAACTCGCACCATGTCAGAGAGTAGGTCCCTCCTTGCTAGGAGATGAACATCAAAGCAGGGAGTTGTCCGTGTTGACCTCCATTACTTTGTCTTGAAGGAGAGACCTGAAGCTTTTCCAGGTCAGACTTACTGCCAGAAGCTTCTTGCAGTTAAAATGCATTGTCCTTTGACGCGAGTTCCATAATCCCGAGCATTCCCTACCGCCTAAGGTCGCACCCCAGCCTACGTCCGATGCGTCTGAGAAGAGAACGTGGTTGGGAGTCTGAACAGTCAGGGGAAGACCCTATAAAAGGTTGATAAAGTCCTTTCCTCAGGTTAGACCAGACTTATCTTCCGGAAACCGGGATCGAGACCGCTTCTAGCGTCTTGTCCTTTTCCAATGAAGAGCTAGATGAAACCGAAGAGGACGGAGGTGTAGTCTTCCAAGTGACACCAAATGCACCACGGATGACAGTGTCCTAACCAGACTCATCCACAGCCTGACAGGGCCGTATTCCTTCTTCAGCATCTTCTGGATGGATAGCAGGGCTGGGGATTGATCTTCTTGTTCAGCCATGTCCTCATCAGAGGGTTCCTCATCCGAAACTGATGAGGAAACGGCAACGGAGTGGGCAACGTCTGACTCGCTGAATCCGGTCGCACTGGTGGATGCGTGACGGAGCCGGACACAAGATCATGGTACTGCTGCACAGTCTGTGAACTGTCAACCATGGGGAAGCGAGGAAGTACAGCGACAACCCGAAACTGTCTAGACTGTCTGGGTAGTACAGACAACCCCTTATCTGGTTGCTGAGGTTGCCGCACTGCGTCACAACAAGTCACCTCTGCTGGTTGTTGAACGTCTTCCCAGTGACACACTGAACGTCCACAACCACCTCCGAGAGTAGCAAAACATCAACGTGCGACTGGCAACCCACACTGGGTCGCACCGGTGGAGGAACCATCTCAACTGGCGGACGTGAGTAGGATACCTCAGCGTCAACAGGGCGTACAACCAACCGGTAGGAAGGTCGTTGGAAAGAAGGGTCTTCTCCGTAAAAAATCCTCTATCAAGGACTAAGCTTGGACTGCATGTCTTGCAACAAAGCCCAAGGTCTAAGGGAGCAGGTGTGGCAACAGACGGGGTTGGCGACTGAAGCGGAACCATTTACCCTCCCTGGAAGCATGTTATGCTTAAATAAAAGTCCATAGGAGGCTAAGCAGCTTAAGGCTCCTCTCCAAATGACAGAGTCCTCAAGGGAATATCAGAAGGAGGGAGAACAGCACTTTCTCATCTACAGGAACCATATCCGAGAAAAGCTAGGTTCTCTCAGTGAGGGTTTCACTGGTGCAAAAGCAGCAGACCAGAAGGCAACGTTATGAAACTGCTTGACAGTCTGTGAACTGTCAAAAACTGAACTGTCAACCACAACAGGAGCGTGAGGACATACAGCACTGGAGTATAAGTAGCAGACCAGAAGGCAACGTCATGTAACTGTATGACAGTTTGTGAGTTGGCAACAACCAAAGTTGTGTGGGGAAGCCTCAACTCCTGACTGACTAGTTTGCTGCTGGCGAGTGGCGGTAACCACAGTGTGTTGCGGAGGCTGACACACCGTGTCAAAACACGGCAGCTTGTGGTAGCTCACGCACGGAAACGGAGTGCTCTGTGAGTGGAAGTCATCATACATCTGGCAGGGTTGACTGTGCATGGGTGGAGGAGCTCTCACAACAAGAGTGTGAGAGCAGGAAGCCATGCCGGGCGCACAACCGTGGGAGGTGTAGGCCCACGGGTGCATCGTCAACCTTCTCCGCAGTCGGAGTGTGGGAGCTGGCAACAACAAAAGCAGAGTGCTGGTGCGTGGGAGGGGCTGCGGTGGGTTGAGGAGCATGCGGTATGGTATGCGGAGCATGCTGTAAGGTATGCGGCTCATGCTGCATGGTATGCGGAGCATGCTGTAAGGTATGCAGAGCATGCTGCATGGGCTGCGGAGAATGCCGCATAGTGCTGGAACCCGGCAGCTCTACAGAACCTTCCCACTGCTGATGCGGTAGCTCACGCATGTTAGCAGATGGTGCAGCAAGAACATGCGTCTGGCAGGGTGGACTGCGCATCGGTGGTGGAGCTCTCACAGGTGGAGGGTGGGAGCAGGCAGCCGCAGTATCTGCTGAGCGCACAACCTCGGCGGGTTGTAGGTTAACAGGTGCATTGTCAACCTTCCAGCATGATACTCCTGCATGAAGGAGCAAGCTGAGACTGTATAGTCTGCAGCATGGACCACTAGGGTCTATGAAAGACAACAACAAACGGAGCTACTGTCCGTTGTGACTGAGGGTCTAAAACAGCTGGTGCGGCAACAGACGGAGTTACTGCCTGTTGCGGTACCATCTTGCCTCTCTTGGGAGGTGTGCAGTTGTCGTACTGCAGCGAGTCCGAACTGACCCAGTGGCTACACCTAGGCCGTTGGACTTGCGCGGAAGGGACCGACTTGCACTTAAAAGCTGCAAGATTTGGTCCATGGTTTCTGCGAGAAACCTCTTCCGCAGACGAGGAATAAATGGGCTCTCTCGTCTTTGTGTGGGTGGGGTGATCACGTCGGCAACGTGTGTAGATACACCCGAAACCACGGAGGGAAACGTCTGTTCGTAGATCAAGGCCTGTGGAACCCATAAGTCCTTCGACATTACTTCTCCCCTGGGCTTGGGAGCTTGTAAGAGGTATCGGACTAGGTGAACAACTGGCACGAACAGACGAACCCTCAAACGCAACACTGTAACACTTTACGCATATCACTTTATCACTTTTGATTTTCTGTTTGCACTTATTTCACTGAACTCGAAACTTTAAGTGGTTTGTACCTGAAACACGCAATCCTATCCTTCATTAAAAGGTAGTAATTGCGAAAACAGTATTACAATGTAACAGAAAAACATAATGAAAGATAAAGAATTCAGTGGCTGGAAAAGAGACTAAACACTAGATCAAATAAATTACGTTTAAAATCTCTCACCGCATAAAGCCTGGGAACAAGAATAAAACTCTAGAAACGTTTTACCTTCTTCCCCTATAGCGACTAGGGAGAAGAGCAAAAAAAAACGAGAACAACGTTACCCGCTTGAACGAAACGTTTATCCTCCTCTCTCTCCCTCCGTCTCTAACTCTCTCTCTCTCTCTCTACTTAGAACCTGAGAGATGAGCCCAATTATATATATCGTTAACATATTATTTGTTAAAGGAAAAAAAACTGAAAGGTTTCCAAAATAAAAAGTTCCTTTATTAGAATTAAAACCATTTAAGCTAAGAAAGAATGAACGAAACGCTAAAATCGGTTTACTCTTACTGCAACGTGAAACCGTGAAATACTCTCTCTCTATCGTAACGATAGAGCGCAAGTTGAACGTTCTGAACGTCAACAACTGCGGAGACTAAACAAAACGTTAGTTCAACTTTGAAAACAGTACGAGACTATCAAAGAAATTCTTTCAAAAACATTAAAATTAAAATAGCATAAATTCTTAACAGGAAAAACGATATGACGGGCTCAATGTTAATTAACTTCGGTTCCAAGTAAGGACCGCCTACTATTAGGAAAGGTCGCATATAAACAAACATAAAAATTAATTTTTATAAGTTTATAATAAATGGAAAGTTAATCGAAGAGGCCTATAAATGGCGGAGAGATATAAAATAAATCTATAACTTTGTTAAGCAAAATTACCAAAAACCTAAACACACTTCCGTCTAAGGGAAGGGTGGGTCATAAAAAGTGAAAGAGAGTCTATACTCTCTTCGACACCAACACTTCCGTCTAAGGGAAGGGTCGGCCATTTAAAAGTGAAAGAGAGTCCATACTCTCTTCGTCACCATAATTAAATCAAATTAATTCCAAAAGCTTGCTAAGCTAATGATAAAGCTTCCTGAATAGCGAAGGCTAAACTCTAGAGCAAATACATCACCAAATCGTGAACAATAACTCCAGAATCAACAGCGTATCCAAGTAGGTCTAGCCGGTGGCACGACAGAGGAAAAATTGAGTTCTTGTTGACAAGAAGTACTTGAGTACCTGCTCACAGATGGCGCTGTTGCGTACACCCCCACCTGTATAGCAATCGCTGGCGTATCCCGACCGTAGATTTCTGTCGGGCAACAGAGTTGACAGCTACATGATCATCGGGTAAGATTAATATTGAAAATAATGTTTTCATAGGATACGTTCACCCAATAATCCATAAGTGCTTGTGTGGGTTCTACTAATCGAACCATGTCAGGACTAAAATCGCTTATCTAAAAGATTTACAGGAATGAGACATCTCTGAAGTAACTGTATAACAAACACATTTTTGGGAACCTAGTATATCTCCGTAATTTCAGTGAGAATTGCAAATTTCTGGCTATATTTTACCCATGTCACAGACAGCTCCTACTCAACTGTTTCCACTAAAATCACTTTGTACCTACTAGCAATGGGTGCACTATCTGCCAATGGAATGTTTAACGGTCAAAGAAAGGGGACCCTTGGCCAGGTAAGAACAAGGGATCCTAAATACAGTTAGGTTTGCATATTTTAGGTTAGGAGGCATCTCTTTGATGTGCACTACGTAATTGAAATGGTCAGTTCTTGGCATATTTTTGGCCTTGGTTTGCTATGCATGGCAGCCCAAAACTATTGTAAGCTTATATCAAAGAAACTATGGAATACACAGACAGTATACTACAACACAGACAACATGTGATATTCAAGACTGTTTTCTACAATGTCTTGGACGATGTCTATCATTTAGCAGGCTCAGGGAATTATTTGATACAAAATAAACATCACAGGGATAAAACAGAATCTAAAGCACCCTGCTTAGCAGGGCTAAGGGATCACATCCTTACCGGGAAAGATTTGCCCCCTGAAACTACCCTGTACTCCTTTACCTCACCTGACCATAAGAAACTCAAAATTTACCAAATTCAACTTCTTTCGGCAGAAAAATCTTGCATTGAAACATTTAAATCAACCTTGCCTTTGGTTCGTTTCTTTCAAGAGTGCAAACCACTGGGCTACATTCTAATCAAAACTACCCATCTCCACCCACCTAACCTTTAAAAGCATTACTGTAGTCATACTGTACGGTACTTTCATTACTCAAAGTTGCCAATGTCGTAATCTTCAGGCACCCAAAATTTTGCTTTTATTAGCTTGAGGATGATCAGCACAAATAACAGTTATACTTTGAAAAAGCAAAATTAACCTTAAAATTCAGTCACTGAACATTCCACATACTGTAAAGCTGTCTCCATCACAACAGTAACAACTTGCACAAAATAAAGCTGTGATTTTACAAGTTTTTCATTTTGGCAGATGTACAGAAAAGAATGAGTGTCTACAGAATCTACTTGGGCCTCTGGTCAAATTAACTTTCATTAATAAAGTAATATACGCCAAAGGTACGACTTAGGTCGTGCGGAAAAATTGTTCATTTGAAGTCACGTGGGCCCCAACCTTGGTGATCGAAGGGCCTATTCCTTCAAACAAAATCCCAAATTTTCATTTTTTTATATGACTGAGAACTGGTTTCAACCAAGCTACAAACGCTGTTCATTTTATTCTGCTACTTGTTGATCGGGTTTTATTAGAGTATAGAGCAATATTAATTACGACAATGGAACTCGCATAATTAAGTACTGTATATATATCTAAATCCAGTGTTTTGAATCACATACCCTACTGCCAGCACCACTCTTAACATGGTTAATGATATCAATAAAAATTAAAGTTTTGCTCCTACACTTTTCAACATGACACCTGCTCATTCGAACAATCCAAACTAACTCCGATAAGCGATTCTTCTGGCATGTTACCTCTTTGAACAGAATCTAAGAACCAACGTTTTACATTCACAATCACTTGGTTATGTATTTTCAATACAGTATACGGAAATACAAGGTTATAATGCCCTTTCTTCAGTTATGTAAATAAAGACGTGTTAGGGTAAAAACATGTGTTTGATATATAATAAGAAATAAAATTTAAGTATCATTTGAACAGATTCTATAGCAAGTTACTTATTTGCACCAAATCAAAGTCCCATGTCTTACATTCATAACCTATTGGTTATGTTTTCCATGTCGTGATATGCTATACAATTATATTAAGCCCTTGTTTTAGTTATGTGAATAATGATAGGGTAGGAATTTGTTCCTGATAACAAGAAATGGAAATCAAATCTAACGTTCCGACACCGGCAAAATAATCGCCCATGCGTATGCCGCATGCAGCGCAACATGTACTGCTAGCCAAGAACAGAGGAGCAATATGTTGGAAGCAAGGAGAACCACATTAGAGTAAACACCAATATTCGATTGAATAGTGTTAGCTCGGCAGACCAAAATAATCGTAAATACACTTACAGTACAGTGCTTAACTAAGGGAGTGATTGTAGTACAACAGACAAGGCTGCGAATTATTCTCTAAAAATGAAATAGAAAATTCCATTTACTGTTTCCAGAAGGCCTTGTCCGTTATTCTACAATGGCTCCAGTGTTTTGAATTTTTATGAAGACAACATTTGGTGGAATCTCAAAAACAAACTATGCTAAAAATAGTTATGGGAGTCAACTCACCTGATCACAACTACCAAGTTTCAACCAATCATAATCAATAATATAAAATAAGACTGTATAGGGGGCATTTTTAGGTGTTTCAAACATTTATGTTGATAACTAATGGAAAACCAAAGTTTCAAGTTATAGTTGTCAACACACCATAACTAAAAAAAACTATGGATTTCTGCCCATCATAAAGAGGAAAAAAAAAAAAAAAGAGTAAAAACAACATAAATCACACTCAAAACCAACCTCATTTTCTCCATAACACTATTGTACTATTCTATAATTTTACGGTTACTCATTTTCTCCGTAACGATCATTACACTTTTATAATTTCAACGGGGAAAGACTAGCCACCAACATGGGTAAATATCTAAAGAGTATGCAAGCTGTGCTGTCTGTGTAGGAGATAACTAATGATAACGAACCTTCTGCAAATTGCACTGCGGAGCCTTTGTATACCAGCGGCCAGTTCCTCATGCGTCGATTAAAAATGTACCTAAACTTTCACCCCTAACCTAACCTACAAGCAGTGTCCTTATTTACTTACCTAACTGGGGGGGGGGGGCCTAACGTCCCCCTGCGACACCCCTTACACTACCATAATCTAAGTTAGCCATAATAATACATACAGGTGGCTGCTATCATACATATACCCCTAAACCATTGTTATCACTAGTTAAGCTAAAACCTTAGTTATGAAAGCAGAGTACTAGGAGCCTTTGTAGTTTGTTGGGACAGACTCAAACACCACATAGTACTCTATATGCCCAAGGTATCCAACAGGGAATAATAGCCCAGTGAGAAAAGGAAACGAGGAAAGGGCAATAATGGATTCGGTCTTTAACGAAATTAAAAAGTAACTTGGCACAAAACTCAGATTTTGTCACAAAACACGGGTTCCTAGTCTAATAATCCTGGTTCAATATTTGTAAAATATCAAATAAAACTTGCACAAATACAATTAATGAAATGAAAAAACTATTACGTAGTCTACCATACGGCAAAACAGCAGGCACTTTTGACTAAGCCCTACACCTAAACTATGTATAATACTCACATTATACACTTTCACAAATCCTTTACATGTTATGATCAAGTGTTCCTCGAGATTTTCAGACACTCCAATTAAATTCTTCAAGTTAAAATCACTGCACAAAAAGTTGGTATTTAACAACGTCGCGGCCATGTTGCGCGTTGTGTGAGAGTGGCACAGTAGTAGTAGTAAGCTGAATTTACTTCTTTATGACGGCTCCTTCCTGAGTTGTAGCTAACCAAGGAGTCGGGACCATAAATTCTAGCTTAGAGTCCTTTGATAATTTGCTTTCTAGGGTCCATTCTCTCTTATTTTCTAATATTTTCTAATAAACTAATTCAAATAAATAGTATCACTAATATAAATAACCTGAAATATGAGTGGATAAACTGATCTTACTCTATTTTTACCCTTTTGATATTGAAGAATATTTTACTTGATTTTTTCCTGACTACTAATAACAAAACTTACATTTCAAGGTACACTATTTACAAATACTATCTCTCTCTCTCTCTCTCTCTCTCTCTCTCTCTCTCTCTCTCTCTCTCTCTCTCTCTCTCTCTCTCTCTCTCTCTCTCTCATCACCATCATTATTGTCATTATTTTCATTATCATCATTATCAATATGGATATTCTTGTTCTTAATACTATGAACTATTCATAAAAAATGAATTGGCAATTAATAAACATGTCGGTATAGTTTATCAAAAACATCAATATAAAAAAGAGACTTTATTATTATTATTATTATTATTATTATTATTATTATTATTATTATTATTATTATTATTATTATTATTATTATTATTATTATCATTATTATTATTATTATTACTTGCTAAGCTACAACCCTTTCTGGAAAAGCAGGATGCTATAAGCCAAAGGGCTCCAACAGGAAAATAGCTCAGCGAGGAAAGGAAACAAGGAAAAAAAAATAAAATATTTCAAGAACAGTAACAACATAAAGATAAATATTTCTTAAATAAACTATAAAAACTTTAACAAAACAACAGGAAGAGAAAGATTGATTGTACTTATCAGTGTGATAAAGAGTGTCATAATTA
Organism: Palaemon carinicauda; assembly: GCF_036898095.1. Lineage (NCBI taxonomy): Eukaryota > Metazoa > Arthropoda > Malacostraca > Decapoda > Palaemonidae > Palaemon > Palaemon carinicauda. The sequence goes on from NC_090741.1 coordinate 56,778,031, forward strand.
TTGATAAAGTAAAATCCAGGCAATTTTTTTTCTATATCACAATTTCCAAAATGTATTTCATAAATCTCTGTGTTTCCAGTGTTGTTTTGTAAACTATTCTTTTGGATGATGGGGTTTCTAAATGTATTTAAGGTAAGTAATAATAATAATAATAATAATAATAATAATAATAATAATAATAATAATAATAATAATAATAATAACAATAATAATAATAATAATAATAATAATAATAATAATAATAATAATAATAATAATAATAATAACAACAACAATAATAATAATAATAATAATAATAATAATAATAATAATAATAATAATAATAATAATAATAATACCATGTTAATATCGGCATTCCAATTTTCATTCCTTATTTTTCCAAATTTATCCAGATCATGATTGCGTGGTAAAGATAGAGAAAGATTTTTAAGGATATGTAGAATTCAAGGTCACCAGTCTAATACTCTCTTAAGATAAAGTTAACCAGAATAGGGCCTATTACTTTTAACAGATCCAGTAGATCCTGTAGGACACAGGATTCCCCTGTGTGATAAGACCAGGAAAGCAGCATTTCAAGTTAAGTTAAAGTTACTGTAACAAGGAAATAAAGAAATACGGGTATCGGCATAAGTATGTTTACTATAAGCTTTAGATTTAACATTGAAAAAAAAAATGGGGTTAATGCATACCATAACTTCATTATCTGCTATAGATTAAATTGAAGAAAAATACTATAAACGTAGCTTTAAAAAATAAAAAATCTTTTAAACATAAGGAAAGCACCATCCACGTATCTCATCTTCATCATGCACTTTAAGGCAGAAGTGATCTACACTTCTTAAAAACTATTTTTAAAAGCTATACATAAACTACTAAAATTTGGTTTTTGCAAGGACTTCACTGCCAAACCCAACTGTTTAAAAAGTATGTTGCTGAAATTAACAGTGGATCTAGATTTGCATTTAGGAATTTGGGTGACAAGGCCCGGCACCGGAGCCGGGGAGATCATTAAGTGTCTATGTGCAAAAGGAAGTTGGAAATAAGGATTGAAGAAGGGAAGTGGGAACTGATGTAAAGTAGACGGGGGAAAATTATTGCAACTATTAATAATAATAATAATAATAATAATAATAATAATAATAATAATAATAATAATAATAATAATAATAATAATAATAATAATAATAATAATAAAGACTGGAGGGATACTGCAAAGACACTGTAGTGTTGTCTACAGTGCACCACACGAGGTGCACAGATGACATTAACATCTACTTGTTAAAAAAAAAAAAAAAAAATACGGAGTGGCACAATCAAAAGTAATATTTTTCAAGACACCAAATAACAAAATCGACTGAATGTAAAAGGTATTACCTCATCTTTACTTTAAAATTTCTTAAAGATTACTTTGAAATGCACTTTAGGCCTAATAACTAAAAAGATTAATCGAAAGTAGGGGGGAAGATTTATCAGCTGGTATGACAATGATCACTCACTTAAAAATTGAGAAATAAAGAATCTATTTATGCAATTATGAAAAAATATTCATATAAAACGTAATTATCTAATATAGTTCATTTGAGTATATATAACATTATCATGATAGTATCTAAATTTTGATACAGTATTCACAAACAGCAACCACGCTATTCTATCTTATTTCTCTTCCTCTGGTTTTGTTAATTTTTTATAGTTTATTTAAGTAATGTTTATTTCAATGTTGTTACTGTTCGTAAGATATTTTATTTTTCCTTGTTTCCTTTCCTCACTGGGTTATTTTCCCTGTTGGAGCCCCTGGGCCTTTAGAATTCTGCTTTTCCAACTAGGGTTGTAGCCTAGCAAATAATAATAATAATAATAATAATAATAATAATAATAATAATAATAATAATAATATAATAATAATAATAATAATAATAATAATAATCCATAGACACTCGCTTATAGGGAGAAATTCCTGCCCTCTGATTGGCTAAATCACCTTCAACTGTGATTGGTAGTTGTCTGTGTTTACTACGTAGCTGATAGCGTAAAAACGAATCTAAAACTCAAGATTTTTCTTTAATTTGATTCAATCAAGTGATTGGATGTTTTATTTTTCAACATATATATGTTCTTTAAATCAAAATATGACGCTACAGAATAACATCAACATTAATCATTAAATTATTTAGACATTTAATTTCAAGAGCAGCGTTTTATGAATGAATAAACAAAAGGAAAAAAAACTTTAGTAAAACCTAATTTATAATTTAACAAAATAGCTTCTTTTAA
>NC_090741.1:56785304-56792804 GCF_036898095.1 Palaemon carinicauda
TTAAATCTTATCATGTCTCATGTTGTCGGACAAATCATTATATGAAGTTTCAACTCTCAGTAATGTGAAGAGTCTTGTACAAATATGTATGTTATGCTATAAAATGGCTTGAATTTCTCGTCATCTGAAGTAACGAATTGGAACTGGCCAATTTCAAATCACATGAATAACTCCAACTATGTCCTTAGCTTTTTAATATTTTAAGATATAGTTTTTTTTTTCACGCTGAGTCTGCCCCAAGATATCTAAATTTTCAAATGTGATGTTTTATTTCAAGTTCCTTCGAGTTTGTTTACACCGGCTATGTTTTCTCTGTTGGTAATTTTACTATACTTGATCCCAGTAAATTTTGGCCAATGACACCGAACCTCATTACTTTAGTTTATCATTGAAAAATTTTCTCTTCATCGGTAATCTAAAGAAGAAAACGTAACTAGAGTATCTATAAATATTAGGGTAAACTATGATGGAAGAAGCTATCATTATGCTTGCTTGTGAAATTCTGCTTTCTCACTTTTTATTAATCAACCCAACTCATAAATTTGACGGTATAATTAACACTGAATATCTTCTATAGCTAAAAAAAATACGCAATATCAAAAATCAGTATGTATAAATACATCAAAAGTACCAAATGAGTCTCACAAAATTCTCTCTTCTGTTACTTTTTATCTTTTCTTTCTTTTCTTCGTTTTTCTATGCACTGATAAACTTCTTTTCCCTCATATTAGTTTCAAATTCTAATCTGTACATTTCTAGCTGTAAATCACATCATATTTTAAAAGACTGATAAGTTCATATTACTATATTTCTACAACATGTAAAGATTATTTTTAGTGATCATTTTGGTATAAAGGAATCAAAAGCTTCACGAAATTACTAGTATTACCGTTATTACTTCCTACTTTTTCATTTCAGCTGTGCTATGAGGTAATTTCTTTTTAAATTTTTATCTGTATTTAAAAAAAAAAAAAACTATTCTCTAAAGTAATTAAACTGTACAGTAACTTATGTCTTCTTAGTGCAGTAATATCACTATCCTACGGACACACATACATACAAGACTCGTGTGTGTGTGTGTGTGTGTGTGTGTGTGTGTGTGTGTGTGTGTGTGTGTGTGTGTGTGTGTGTGTGTGTGTGTGTGTGTGTGTGGGAAAGTGACAGTACTGCACTTAGGGGAAATAAAATACTACACAAATTGTAAACATCAACACACATATCTGTGGTATTACGGCTAATGTCGACTTTTTTTTTTCCACTGTAGGTAATAAGTACCACCAACAACTAGAAGGCTCATAAGACCTTTTAAGGACTGGCCATATATCTTTTTCCCTAAACTCACACCAAATAGTCTGGCGCATTCATTTTACATTCTCATCTTTCCTCAGACATCTGACAATACCTTCACTCAAGTTGATAGCTGCTGAAACTGATCAATAACTATTTGCCCATATGATAGGGTTAGTATAGACTCTAACTATGGTATTTGCTCTTCTAGAGAAAGAACACTTGAATTATTCAACGTTCTTTAGTCTTGGGATAGTCTAGCCTTTTATTTCTCGAGTTAGTTCCCTTGCTTGAGGGTACACCAAACGACAATTTCATGTCCATTTGTTCTTTCCCTTAGTGTTTTAATAAAAGATTACTATTTCATAGTATTTTGCAGTAACTTCATCTTTGATTTTCAGTTTCAAACCATTCGCTACTTTTGTCACTGTTATTTCTTATTCATAGTTGTAATTTCATTTTTACTTCGTTTTCTTTCTTTATTTTGAACCACTTGGGACCCTCAGCCATGTAGGATTTTGCTATTCTAACTAAGGTTGCACTTGATACATAATAATAATAATAATAATAATAATAACAATAATAATAATAATAATAATAATAATAATAATAATAATAATAATAATAATAATAATAATAATAATAATAATAATAATGTTATGTAGAATTATATATATATATATATATATATATATATATATATATATATATATATATATATATATATATATATATATATACATATATATATACATATATATATATATATATATATATATATATATATATATATATATATATATACATATATATATAATATATTAAGATTACGAAATCCGGAGCACTTTGCCTTAGAACAGCTCAAAGCAATCCTACTAATTTTTCAAGTTGTATTGCGTCACTATACGGAATTGACTGTCTCAACAAAGGAGAGATTTAGTACTTAACATTCTATACAAGTAATGTTTTTCTCTTCTATAGAAAATTTTTAATTTTGACTAATGATTATTTGCAGTCGATCAGACTACCTAGACTTGAAACCTTGCAGAAGCAAAACGCTACCTACAGAAATAGACTTGGGCCCTTACTTTCCTAACTCCACAGTTCTATGGCAAAGGGACAGCACACACAGAATGAGGCTGAGTAACCTGCCTCCCGACGTATTGAACAAAAATAATCCCAGCTCCATTTAAGAAAGGTTAGCCTAACTCAAACAACATGAGAACATAAAAAATTACTCTATCCATGTCCTCACATCTACTCAACATATCAGGTGTCAGCCCATATTAGTTCTTACTAACCCCCAGTAATCCTACACGACAGCACAAACAAAAGACTATCGTCAATATCCAGTATAACCTTTCCTCACAAGAGCTAGGTTAAACAAGACTGTCAGTGATCAACCCTTTTTGTATTTCCCCCCTCAACAATGCCCTGGTTCACCCAATCTCCCTCTACTCACGCCTCCACGCTGGTTTCACCTAGATTTCATCCCTAACCCAAAATAACAGTATGACTCTCCATCTCCCTGATTCCCATTGGTGCAAATTTGGATGTAGCCACTCATACTAAAAGTGCTCTTTTAGGCAAAGGTCCCTCATTTTGCCCCAATATAGGGATATGCTACATCAAAACACTGCTTCTATCGGAAAGATAGCTTGTGCTATTGCTGATAATTTAGGTACCTACCTACTTAGACTGGAACTAGCAAAATGAAAACCATATACAGAATCAGATTAGTGCTCTTACCTTCACATTTCCAGAGCTATTGGCCTCATAGCTTCACAGCACAGGGACGTCAAGCACAGGAGATAGAGTAACCTGCGACTCCACGTCAAGTAAAAATAATCCAAACTATACCTAATGTAGGATAGCTTAAATACCTTTGATATCCTTCGAATTGAGAAATGTAATTGTTTTAAGTCCTTAATCCATTCAACACGTTGTGCCACAGTTCAAAGAAGTTCTTACTAAATCACAGTTATCTTATTCACCAGCACAAACAAAAAAGACAATCCTCAAAGTCTGCCAAGACCTCTCCCTGCCAAAGGTAGGTCAATAAGACGGTAAGACCGCTAGAGACACTGTCTGATCCTAATTGCATTTTCCATCAAATCTGTTCTCGTATGTCAAATCTTTACATCGGCTCTCCTTCAATAACTTCTTAACCTTACAGAGATTTTTTAAATCTAAGCTGTTATTCTCGTTCACCATTTACTTGGAGTTCATTACCTATTCAATTAAGAATAATAATAAGGTAGATTTTGATTAATTTTAATGTTATGGGTATCACTGCCTCTTTTTATCACAAATTATCATAGAATTGTAAAGTTTTATCTATTACATAAACATAATTAGGCGATGAAAGAATATGAATTTATCTAATATTCATAGATAAAAATCTTGAAATCTTTTAAGCAAACTATATGGTTATCCAAGAATACTTCCTAAATTTTTTGTTTTTAAGGAATGGACAAGATTGTATAACGAACTGCCCGACTCACTGGCCTCTAGGTAAGGGTAGAAGAGACTTTAGCTGTGGAAATTGGCTCTTCTAGGAGAGGGACACTCCAAAAATCAACCATTGTTCTCTAATCTTGGGCAGTGCAGTGGCTTCTGTACCATGGTCTTCCACTGTCTTGGGGTAGAGTTCTCTTGTTCGAGGGAACAGTCGAAGACATTATTATACCTTATTTCTCTTGTTATTTTGAAGGCTTCATTCTTTAGATACAATAAATTTATCCAAATGTCATTATTATTAAACTTCTCTTTTAGTATATTTCCTTTCCTCTCTGAGCTATTTTCCCTGCTGGAGTCCTTGGGCTTATAGCATCCTGCTTTTCCAACTAGGGTTGTAGCATAACAATTAATGATAATGATAATAATAATAATAATAATAATAATAATAATAATAATAATAATAATAATAATAAAAATTAATATTCAATAGAGCAATGAGTTTGTTTTCTGATTAACGAATTTATTCAAATTGCAAAAGTCATTCATTTTCAAGAGAGCTAAAATTAAATTTTTACTTGTTCTTCACATTTCTAGGATGGAAACCAAAGGAATTAGTATAAAAAACAAAAGCTTTATTACAATTTAATTTTATTCATGCATGCACATACAGTCTCACTCATTTTCAATATACATATGTATTAATGATAAAATGGGAAAAACCTGTTATCATACATTGTTCCCTAACTGAATAAAATTAATAAAAACAGCGTTTAAGTATATATCCAGCTTCAAATGGAAGCAGAAGAGTCTAAAATGTATCATCACAATGCACCGACAAGGTTTTAAACAAAGCAAGTTGCATTGGCATTGGATTATAGCAGCCCATATCCTCTGCGATTGCCTTTTCCAAATGAAAACAGGCAAAAGGGTGCGATCCTATTGTCTACCATGTTTCCTGGCATAATGATAATAAAGGATCTGCAAGTCTAAAGCTTGTGCGATTAACCCTTCAACGCTTTTCTCCTTAAAATTATCTACATTAAAATAAGGTTTTTGGAAAATATTACAGATCTTAATCACTTTCAACGTCTCCAAAGAGGTACAGAATACCTTGGTCATGGAATAAAAAAAAGGGGCCCTCACCAACAGGATTTCGGGTCAACCCTCTGAGCCAGGACCCTCTTCAGTGGGTCCTGCTCTTGAGCTTTTCATGAGCAATAAAGGACGAAGAGAAGGGGGCTCGGAATGAATTCACTCCTGCAGGACTGATGCCAGGAGAGGTCAGGTAAGGTCAGTTGGCTCTCCACTTCTGGGTTCCAATAGCAGTCATCTATTGGCGTCGTCGGAGCTTCGTAAGCTCGCATTGGTCCCGAGATGTGCGCACTGGTCGCAGATTGCCCGGACCTTAGCGCCCGGGCTATGGGGGGCTCTTTATGAGGAGGAGATGCACTAGCGGATCTCTGCGCAATCCTGTGAGGAAGGGCGGAGCCGACCCCGACCTCACATGACCCAGTGGAAATTCCTGGGAGCCGAGACGCAGTTGAGGCGAATGGGACCGCGGTAAACGTGGGTTCTCTTGCCGGCCATCTTGTGTCCTAAACAGTGCTTGGAAATCATGTCGGCTTTCTGGCCTCTGTAGACGTTTTCAGTGGTGAAGTTGATGGAGGAACAGGTAAACGTGCAGAGTTCACCGTTTCTGCCGTGGACTCTCTTCAGGGAATATTCTTCACCGACTTCACAGTCCACGACGCGGATGTCGAAGGTAACTGGAACACCTGGGCCGTCTTCTATTGGAGAGCATCCGCAGTGATCTTTTGAAAAAAAAGAGAAAGATAAAAGGAAGGTTAATCAAATAATTTTCACAAGTTTTATTCTGTTTTCTTAATCTAAATAGATGAAAAAATAAGTTAAATCCAGTTAATACGTCTTACTCTATATTTTATTAATCTTAATAGATTGAAAAGTTAGTTAAATCCAGTTAATATGTAACATGCTAAATTTTCTTAACCTAAATAATTCATGCGGTTCGTAAGTTATGTAACACTAGAAATTAAAGTTGAATTATATACCGTAAGTTATTAATTAAAAAAAAAGGAGAAAGATAGTAGTAAAGTTACTTAAACCCATTTAATAATACACTATATTCTTAATTTAATTAATTTATGTGTACATAATAGAAATTAAAGTTTACACGTATATTTTGTAAAATCATGTTTTTATTATATTCAATATATCTAATTTCATATCCTTTATCTTCAACTAAAAATATAATTATTGATTATTCATCCGTTTTAATGAAAATCATTGATCGAACGAAAATCACATTCACAGGTTATTCATTTAAAATTTCATGTTTTGTAATTCATTTATAAATAAAACCGATTCGAACTATTTTTATTGATAATATGCATAAAAGGACATGTTCCAAAAAGAGGGTAGATTTAGTCATATTTATCTTTTAGAAGATTTATATTTTTAAATCAAGGCTTCTTGTATTCATATGTTACTTCATGATTCTTACTCTACTTTTATTTATTCAATTTAAGCACTATATTCTAATCTTTTGCTTAAATATCAAGATAACTATATCTTAACATTTTAAGATATATATTTGCCTTTTGGGCTTATAGCATCCTGCTTCCCCGACTAGAGTTGTAGCTTAGCTAACAACAACAACAATCATAATAATAAATTTCCCCTCTGTTTATGTCTGCCGTATTACCTAAGGTTGAATTTATATGAATAGGTTTCAACCACTAGGGATGTAATTCGTCTTAGAGTACAGGTTCTCTAATGCAAGTCTTAATATGATAAACTTTTTTTTGACAGCTTTGATCAACTTACAAGTTTCTTTTCGTTAATTTTCTCAGTGAAAATATAAAAAACTTAATTACCATGAATGTTTTTAAGTATCGAAATACTAAAATAGCATAGGAAATTTAGTTTTCTATTTGAGTTTACGATCGTATTGAGTGAAGTTTCAAAATTATCTTTTGTCTTTAAGAAATAAATTTATGAAATAATGACTGAATTTTTGCAAGCATAAATTAAAAGTACAACAGTGCATTGTTCACAAATTTCACTGGATTATCCTCTTACTAAACTACACTGAAGCTTGGGTTAAATTGATATGCATAGATAAGTTATCCACAATGATATAAGAAGTGTATAAAAACTAGCTGCATTTTTGTAGCCTATACAAGCACGTTTAGAGCTTTCGTTCATCAACTGTGGACTTTGTCACTAAAATGTTTATAAAGATACAAGTCAGACTTTTATTTTCATAAACATTTTAGTGAAAAAGACCACAGATGATAGACGAAAGCTCTACAAGTTCTTTGTATTATCTACAAAAAATACACCTAGTTTTTATACAAGTCTTACGTCATTGTGGAACCTTTTTAACATAATAAGGAAGCAAGGCATTGTACTAATTTGCACCATGTATACCTACGGCCTGCCAACGCAAGAGCCCGTGCTTGGCATAAGCCTAGGCGATATATCAAGCAAGCAAACCATGTATAGTAACTCACCAGTTGACTGATGTTCTTGCTCCATTCGTCTTCTTGGAGACTTCGTACCATAGATCACAAATTGACTGTCATCTTCGGTGGTTATTGAACCTTGGAACCATGTGCCTTCCTCGTTGAAGCATAGGGTAGCTACCCCGTTAATCTCGATCTGGGGTCCATTCATCTTGGTAAAACACATTGTTATTTTCTTTGACTGTGTTCAGAAATCCCCCAACGTTCA
>NC_090741.1:56801176-56831379 GCF_036898095.1 Palaemon carinicauda
TAAGTGCCCTAATCCATCTAGACACCTGAGAGAGAGAGAGAGAGAGAGAGAGAGAGAGAGAGAGAGAGTTGTTTAACAGCATCCACAGTATATTGTAGAATTTCTAATATAAGCCAAGCTCCGTTAAAATCATTCTGACTTTAAATATGATTTAAAATTAAACCGTAGGCCTAGTAGCTAGTCAACTGCAGGTGGTCGCAGCCTATCGGGTTAGGAGACTGTGAAATGGTTCGTAATTATCAAGTCTGTAATTAAAGCTAAAACCCAATCCTAGATTTTCATTCCAATCCAAAATAAAACCATTGTTCTCTAGTCTTGGGTAGTGCCATAGCCTCTGTATCATGGTCTTCCACTGTCTTAGGTTAGAGTTCTCTTGATTGAGGGTACAATCGGGCACAGTATTCTATCTTATTTCTCTTCCTCTTGTTTTGTTAAAGTTTCTATTGTTTAAATAGGAAATATTTCCTATTTAAATGTTGCTACTGTTTTTAAATTGTTTTATTTTTCATAGTTTCTTTTCCTCACTGGTCTATTTTTCCTGTTGGAACCATTGGGTTTATAGCATCTTGCTTTTCCAACTAGGGTTGTAGCTTAGCAAGTAATAATAATAATAATAATAATAATAATAATAATAATAACAAAAAAAAATAATAATGAATAATAATAATAATAATAATAATAATAATAATACTACTAATACTACTACTACTACTAATGATAACAATAATGATAATACCAATAACAACAACAACAACAACAATAATAATAATAATAATAATAATAATAATAATAATAATAATAATAATAATAATAATAATAATAATTACTTAAATAAAAAATACGAAGTGAATCTTTCAAAAAAGAGAACTATAGATCCTGTAGAAGTTCAAATCACCAAGACAAAGAAACCTAACTTAGCAAAAGTCTTCCGGTCAATAGCAGATAGATAATAGACTTTCTCATTAACGCTTGGCTTACGTCAAGGTTACCGCCTCCTCTTCTCCCCTCCTCTCTTCTCCTTCACCTTCTCTTCCTTGTCTTCTTCCTCTCCTTCTCTTTCTCCTCTCCTCTCCTCATTCCCTCCTTTTCCTCTTCTTCGTCTTCTTCCCCTCCTCCTTTTCTTCTTCCTTTCCTCTCCTTCTCCTCTCATCTTCGCCCCCCTCCTTTTCCTCTTCTTCGTCTTCTTCCATTCCTCTCCTCTCCTCTCCTCTCCTTCTCCTCCCCTACTTCTCTTCTTCCTCTCCTCACCTCTCCTCCTTCTCCTCTCTTCTTGTTCTTCGTTTCCTTCCCCCCACCTTCTCTTCTTCCTCTCCTCTCCTTCTCTTTCTCCTCTCCTCCTCTTCTTCTTCTTCCCCTCTTTCTCTTTTTCCACTCCTCTCCTCTCCTCTCCTTCTCCTCTCCACCCCCTTCCTTTTCCTCTTCTTCGTCTTCTTTCCCTCCTCCTTTTCTACTTCCTCTCCTTCTTCTTCTTCTTCTTCTTCTTCTTCTTCTTCTTCCCAACAAACAAACCTCTCCTCCCTATCATCAGACCAACTTCAAAAGTCTTGAAGTACCTATCTCTATTCTCCTCCCAAAACTCCCACAAGGCCAATGGCTTCATAAGCCGTATCCTGTCCAGTTGGTGGAGTCATGTTGTTGTTGTTGTTGTTGTTGTTGTTGTTGTTCCGGGTATGAGGTGATTTGACTGACTTCCGCTATTAGATAAGTCTCTTGGGGGTATTGGCCAAATACAGGCTGACAGTTAACCTGAATATGTACAGTACTGTATGTATTGGTATGTACGTTAGGTGTTTCTATAAATATATAATACATATATATACACATGTATACTGTATATGTATATTTATGAGTATTCATATAACCACATGCATATATACAGTGCTGTATGCATACGTATGTACGTTAGGTGTTTATATAAATACATAAGACACACATATATACACATGTATACTGTATATATATATATATATATATATATATGAATATTCATATAACCACATGCATACATAGAGCGGTTATGCATATATATGTATAATGTGATCATTCATATTTACATATACATATACATACATATACATATATATACATATAAATATACATATACATATAAATATACTTATACATACATATATATATATATATATATGCATGCATATACATATGTATACATATACATATATATATATACATATATATATACAAATACATATATATATATACACACACACTATATATATATATATATATATATGAAATAACAACAATTGTATGCATCAACATAGTTATCTAATCATACGAGATAAATAAAGAGAAAAATCAAAGCAATAAGTATACACTTCCTCACGCACTAGCCAGCAAATCAGCATACTTCACCAGTGACGAGTTCTTGATAAACTGACAAACAAAGTCAGTGCCAGTAAACAGCAGATAAACTCGTACGAGCTAAAGATAAATAATGTGTACAAACCACGTCCTTGAAAAAGGAGATACGAGAATCTATCGGTGCAGAATAACATTCGTAATGGAATAAACCTTGGGAGAGAGAGAGACGCCCATCAACTAGTCAAAACAATAGTGCAGGAATCCCTTTGCAGGATTGGCTAATAGAGACATAAATATACATCTTAATCAGGTCGATTCAGATGGATTAAGAAAGGATTTAGACGTTCGAGGTTTTGCTCCAACAATGAGCCTCTAGGTTGTCTTCTTCTTTAAAAAAGCAAGGAGAATGATAAGGCCTTTGATCTGAAGCCAAGTTGCTTTCATGGCTCTTCTGGCTGCTTGCTTTAGTGCGTCTTAACATCTTTACTTCGTTCAGCCTTTACAGGATTTGTTTTTATCCTACCTTGACCGTCTTGGCCTACTCACAAACCTACATTTCATGCAATCTTAACTCCCAAATGACCTTGGTCTTGTGTATCAATTAAATATCTATTTCATAATGAGTTTATAGAAGGTACCATTTAAAGTCTGCTCATGAATGGCAGAGGCAAAGGACAGGACAATGCCCTGACTAGCAGGACAATCAGAATGACCCTATATACATATGACAGCGGCACCCAAAGCCAGGACCATGGAGGGCCAAGCAATGGCTGCCGATGACCCAGCAGGTAGACCTATAAGCTCCTCCAAAGACTTGAGCGGGACTCGAACCCCAGTCCGGCGATCGCCAGGCAGGGACTTTTGCAATGAGCTACCGTAAATCGTTCGAACTGTTGTTGTTCTTAAAATACTATATTTTTCCTTGTTTCCTTTCCTCACTGGGCTATTTTCCTTGTTGGGCCCCCAGGGTATATAGCATCCTGCTTTTCCAACTAGGGTTTTAACTTAGCAATTAATGATAATAATAATAATAATAATAATAACAATAATAATAATATTACTGAAGAATATTAGCTTTGGAAAAAAACATTTTACTGAATTGTCTTGTAGAAAGTTCATTGTTAATACATGTGGTGGCCTATGTGGTAACGTCCCTGACTGGTGAACGTCAGACTGGGGTTCAAGTCCCGTTCAAACTTGTTAGTTCCTTTGGTCGCTGCAACCTCACCATCCTTGTGAGCTAAGGCTGGGGGGTTTGGGGGAGCCTATAGATCTATTTGCTGGGTCATCAGCAGCCATTGCCTGGCCCTCCTTGGTCCTAGCTTGAGTGGAGAGGGGGCTTGGGCGCTGATCATATGTATATATGGTCAGTCTCTAGGGCATTGTCCTCCTTGCTAGGGCAATGTTACTGTCCCTTGCCCCAGCCATTCATGAGTGGCCTTTAAACCTTTAACATGTGGTCACAACTTGTGGCTCTAAAAAGTGGCTAGTGTGCACTGGCCTGCCACTTTGCGCGGCCACTTGTGGTGCCACAGAGTGGCTAGTGTGCTCAGGGCCTTAAACAGGACAAGCTAACGTTACAATTTAGCAGGTCAACAATAAATCTGAATAAATACGGGGAAATTCAATATTTATCTGTTTTCACTGTCGTTCGCAGGAACTTTCACGCAGTGGTTATCCACTGATTAAAGTTATTTATGAAAACACTATCACCATATCTAATCATTGATTATAATAATATTGCTATAATAGAAAAACAAAACATTTCATAGAATTTCTCGCAAATACGTCCAAAACTAAATTTGCGACAAGTTTGGAACATGTTTAGTAAAGTCCCTTGACTATTAGATTATAAACACTATTCTCAATTTTTTTTAATGAGGCGCATTTGCACCGAATCGCAGCGGTGCCCTTTTAGCTCGGAAAAAGTTTCTGGCTACTTGATTGGTTAGAATTATCAGGTCCAACCAATCAGCGATCAGGAAACGTTTCCAAGCTAAAAGGGCACCCCTGCGAGTCAGTGCAAATCTGACTCGCTAAAAAGAATTGAATATAGCAGAGGAATTTTATAAATTTTATAAATAATTTTCTTAGATCTTTTATCAGTTCAGTTTGATAATGAACGATAACTTGGCTATTTCCCTTAGTTATTATAAGAGTTTATCTATCTATATATATATATATATATATATATATATGTTTGTATATTTGTTTGTGATTCGCATAACTCAATAACTAATTGACCGAATATCTTGAAATTTGGTGGGATGATTGGCCATGAAAAAGGCACAATTTCATTAGATTTTGGGAGTTCGGTCAAAGGTCAAGGTCATTAAAAGGTCAAAAAACGTCTATTTACTAATCTGTCAAATTTTATCCTATGTAATCATAGAATATAACAAATTTCAGATGTGATGTGGTTTATCAATACTTCATAATAATTTGTTTCCAAGGTAAGAAATGTGGTGTTGGCGAAGGTATGCGCTTTACTGTGTACTCGCTCTATAGCCAATTTTTTTACTGAGGCAGATTTGCACCTACTCGCAGGGGTGCCCTTTTAGCTCGGAAAAAGTTTCCTAATAGCTGATTGGTCGGAAGTATTTTTGTCTGAATACCTCCGACTAACCAGCTATCAGGAAACTTTTCCGAGCTAAAAGGGCACCCCTGCGAGTCGGTACAAATCTGCCTCACTAAAAAAAAATTACTAAAGTTTCCTTTGTTGGAGCCCTTGGGTTTATTGCATCCTGCTTTTCCAACTAGGATAGTAATAATAGTAATAATAATAATCCTCTGTATACTGAAAAAACAAGTGTCTGGCTATATTATTATTATTATTATTATTATTATTATTATCATTATTATTATTATTATTATTGCTAAGCTACAACCCTAGATGGAAAAGCAGGGCGCTATAAGACCAGGGGCTCCAACAGAGAAAAATAGCCCAGTAAGGAAAGGAAAGAAGGAAAAATGAAATATTCTAAGAACAGCTACATTAAGATAAATATCTCCTACTGTATAAAAACTATAAAATCTTTAACAAAACAAGAGGAAGAGAAATAAGTTAGAATAGTGTGCCCGAGTGTACCCTCAAGCAAGAGAACTCTAACCCAAGACAGTGGAAGGTCATGGTACAGAGGCTATGGCACTACCCTAGACTAGAGAGCAATAGTTTGATTTTGAAGTGTCCTCCTAGAAGAGCTGCTTACCATGGCTAAAGAGTCTCTTCCACATATACAAATATATTCTTTCCTGTCACGCTGAGCGGTCTCTCTCCGTACCTTGGGTAGGGGGAGAGGGGGTAGTCATACCCTGTTGAAAGGGGGTTACCCCGAGAAGTACACTCTGAAATTACTCTCCCACAAATTGCCAAACCAGCAGGTTGTAATTAGGAAAGGGGGAGGGGGTGGGAAGGGTTGAATCTGTGTGCATATCTGACGGGTCACGAACACTAGTAATAATAATAACTAATGGGTGTCTGGAGCTATAAATCTGCTAAAAAGCAATCATCACTTGAGAAGAATAAAAAGAATATAGGACAAAGTAAATATTGTCAAACTCACTCCTGAAAAATCTCTCATAGGTAAATACTGTCTAAACCATTCTTGAAAAAAAAAATATATAAAAAAACTACCAAAAACAAATATTCTCGAATCCACTCTTGTAAAAGCTATCAAAGTAAATATTTTCAGCTTCAGCTAATTGGAGTTTATGTATACAAGAACGTTTTTCAGGCTGGGAGACTTTAGAAACCCTAATTCACGAGTTCCAAGTCTCTAAATGAATGAAAAAGAGACTTTCAAACACTGTAAACTGATATAGGTTTCCGACCTCTGGTGAACAAGGCCAAGGTCTGGTAGCCATGAGCAAGAGCCAAGGAAATAAGGCCGAGGGTTTAATGGTGGCGTGACACTGCATTTCCTTGGAGGAGAGAGAGAGAGAGAGAGAGAGAGAGAGAGAGAGAGAGAGATGACATATCTGCCAGTCTGTTTAATATACGATGTTCAACAGACCACTTACATCAGAAAAATATGGTTAATTCAATATGCATTAAAATAGTCTGAGAGAGAGAGAGAGAGAGAGAGAGAGAGAGAGAGAGATCAAATGTGTATCTGCCAGTCTGTTCAATATACGTTTAACAGGACAGTGCAGAAAAATGTGGTTAAATCAATATGCATAAAAAAACGTCTTAGAGAGAGAGAGAGAGAGAGAGAGAGAGAGAGAGAGAGAGAGAGAGAGAGAGATGGTATATCTGCCAGTCTGGTTAATACACAATGTTTAATAGGAAACGTACAGTGCAGAGAAATCTGGTTAAATCAATATGCATTAAAATAGTCTGAGAGAGAGAGAGAGAGAGAGAGAGAGAGAGAGAGAGAGATGTCATATCAGCCAGTCTGTTTAATATACAATGTTCAACAAAACACTTACATTGCAGAAATCTGGTAAAATCAATATGCATTAAAAGTCTGAGAGAGAGAGAGAGAGAGAGAGAGAGAGAGAGAGAGAGAGAACTACAAGGAGTTAAGATAACTGTTTTGTAACAACGTGTCAGAATTCTAAAATATTTATCATTGAATGCTATTACTACGAGACCATTAAAATAAGCAAAATTTCTCTCTCTCTCTCTCTCTCTCTCTCTCTCTCTCTCTCCCTCAAAAAGTTATTCCAATAAGGAAAATAAATCTTTCATTTTAAACATTCTCTCTCTCTCTCTCTCTCTCTCTCTCTCTCTCACATAAAAAAGTTTCTCATAAAAGTTATTCCAATAAAGCAAAATAATCTTTGAATTTAAAAATTTTCACTCTTCTCTCTCTCTCTCTCTCTCTCTCTCTCTCTCTCTCACATAAGTTATTCCAAAAAAGAAAAAGAAATCTTTGATTTTAAACATCTCTCTCTCTCTCTCTCTCTCTCTCTCTCTCTCCAAGGCAGAACATCAACAACAAGACCTTGAATCATGTAACGACCCTAGTGCTAAAGATACCACAATCTCCGCAACCCCGTTTGAACGAACCCCAAACATTGAATAATAAAAGAAAATTCATTGGCAGAATCCTGCTTTGGACGAGGGCGTCCAATAACTCCCCAAGCGATGCGCAAAACCGTTGCGTGTCAGGTGGATCCCCTAAACCATAGGTTCTCAATGGGGGTGAAATTCACCCCCAGGGGTGAATTTTGGGCTTTCAGGGGGTGAATTGTTACCGAAGTAAGTTTATGGGCGAGGAGAGCAATTATAGGCTATGGCGTAATTGGCCTGTCACGTGGGCTGGGATTATATCATGTGCTGGCCCAGGAAAAATGGATTAGACAGTAATATACAAGTGACCACCCAAGTTAATCCTAGGATTGGAAAAGGTACTGAGGAAGAGACAGAGCCCTAGGGAATTAAGTAGGTCCCAAGAAAATTACTTGGCAACTCCAAGGTTGGGAACTCCTGGACTATAAATAGCTGAGAAGCTAATATCAAGGATCAAGTTGTGCAGGAGATAAAGTCTTCAGCATTTAGCTTATTTTCAATTCAACTTGATGAATCAACTGATGTGGCATCATGTTCCCAGTTGATGGTATTTGCAAGGTATGTTCATTCAGGTTCATTTAAAGAGGAGTTCTCTTTTGTTCTCCTCTTGAACTAACTACCAAGGCCTCTGATATTTTGGAGAAGGTTTCATCTTTTTTTAATCAGAAAATCTTTCGTGGGATACTATCAGTGGGTGTTGTACAGATGGAGCACCAGCTATGTTAGGGACAAAATCAGAATTCCAAGTATGTGTGAAAAAGCGAGCTCCAAAATTGAAAGGTATTCATTGTATGAGCCATCGTCAGACACTAGCCTCAAAAAACACTTCCTGCTCCGCTAGAGAAGGTTTTGGATCAAACAACTAAAATTGTAAATTTCGTCAAAGGAGGGGCTCTCAACTCACAACTTTTCAAGCAGTTATGTACTAATATGGATGCAACCCATCATTCGCTTCTTTTTCACACAAATGTTCGTTGGCGTTCAAGAGGAAATGTAACTGAGCAAGTATTTGAGCTTAGAGATGAGCTCAAATTGTTTTTTAAAGTGCAAGGTAAAACAGAATTTCCTGCCTGGCTGAGTGATGTGGAATGGATCATGCGTCTTGCCTATTTGGTTGATATAATTGAGCAACTGAATAAACTGAATCTTCAGATGCAAGGAAGGAATACAGACATTATAGAATTCGTAGATGCCTTGGAAGCTTTCATGAGCAAGCCTGAAAATTAGAAGAAAAGGGTAAATGCAGAAAATGTAGCAATGTTTGAGAAACTGTCATCCATTCTTGATGTTTGTGGTGAAGACAAGGTGCTTCCCCAATTTGCAAAAAAAAAATAGATTTTGTAGCATTTGACAGCACTGGAAAATTAATTCAGACGATATTTTTACGAACTGAGTGATGATTAGTTGGATTTAGTTAGACATCCATTCAAACTGTCGGTTGAAAAAGTTCCTGATGATTGTCAAGATGAGTTTTTGGAGTTAAAAAGTGATTCGGGTGTAAGAGATATGTTCGATGAGAAATCAATAACAGAATTTTGGCCTCTGATGTGCGATTCCTACCCAAAAGTGGCAGAAATGGCTATCCGTGTATTGCTTCCGTTTGTATCGACATATCATTGTGAGTCAGGCTTTTCAAATTAAAACGAACCAGCGTAGTAGATTAGAGGTAGAAAATTATCTGCATTGTGCCCTTTCAAGCACTCATCCGCGTATCCCAGAATTGGCTAAGAAAAAAACAATCACAGGTTTCGTCAATCAATGAAATGTAATCTTCTGAATGAAAATAATTACAGATTTATAATATCTTGTTACCCTATCGAACTTTTTGTTTGTTGCATCAGCTTCAGTTTGGCCTGTTAAGTAGTTCTTATAAATTAAAAAAAAAACTATTTCACTTTCATTCAAGTTTTATATATCCATCGATATTTTCAATTTGCATATAATTTGTAATATTCCATTGTAAAAGTGATCCATGTAAAGCTGTAAATGTATAATTCAGTTTGACAAAAAAGAAAATAAAAGGATTTTTAGTAATATTTGCATATTATACACAGTGCACTTTTTGAGACAGACAAATTTGGAAAAGATGGGAAGTGGGGGGGGGGAATGACATCATTGCAAATGGTGAAAGGGGTGCATGGGCCAAGAAGGTTGAGAACCCCTGCCCTAAACGGCTTCAAATCTGGTTTGGTCTAAAGATAGTAAGTTCCTTGGGAATTTTTTTTTTTTTTTTTTTTTTTTGGCATAAATTCCAACAGATCTCTTCAGTTTCTTCATCAAATGTCTGTTTTAATGTTAATGTTTCTAAAATGTTTTATTTTAAATTTTCATTACTTCTCTTGTTTTTTTATTTCCTTATTTCCTTTCCTCGCTGGGCTATTTTTCCCTGTTGGAGCCCTTGGGTTTATAGCATCTTGCTTTTCCAACTAGGGTTGTACCTTGGCTAGTAATAATAATAATAATAATAATAATAATTAGTGGTTTTACTCTCAAACATTTTCATCATCGTCATCATCATCATCTCCTACGCCTATTGACGCAAAGGGCCTCGGTTAGATTTCATCAGTCGTCTCTATCTTGAGCTTTTAAATCAATACTTCTCCACTCATCATCTCCTACTTCACAGTTCATAGTTCTCAGCCATGTAGGCCTGGGTCTTTCAACTCTTTAGTGCCTCGTGGAGCCCAGTTGAAATTTTGGTGAACTAATCTCTCTCGGGGAGTGCGAAAAGCATGCCCAAACCAACTCCATCTACCACTAACCATGATCTCATCCACATATTCTATTTGATTTTTCTTCCTCTTGTTTTGTTAAAGTTTTTATCGTTAATATAGGAGATATTTATTTTAATGTTACTCTTCTTAAAATACTTTTTTTCTCTTTTTTCCTTTCCTCACTAGGCTATTTTCCCTGTTGGAGCCGCTGGCCTTGTAGCATCCTGCTTTTCCAACTAAGGTTCTGGCTTAGCAAGTAATAATAAATAATAATAATAATAATAATAATAATAATGACAAAAATAACAATAATAATAATAATAATAACAAAAATAACAATAATAATAATAATAACAAAAATAACAATAATAATAACAACAACAACAACAACAATAATAATAATAATAATAATAATAATAATAATAATAATAATAATAATAATAATATGGCACCCGAGCAATCTCTCGAGGTAATAATATGACCAATTATTTATTCCTATTATTTATTCCTGATGCTGTTCTTGCTTTCTTGTAAAAAGCTAATAAAGAATATAACATTTCGATAAAAACTATTAATCTACTCAAAAATAAGAAAAAAAATCGCATATTTACTGTATCTACGACTTTTCTAGCTCATATATTCGGCTTATGTCCTAATACTTCACTTTTGATAATTCCTTTTACTTGTATATACAAAAGGAGCAATCAGAGATTTCTGACCTCGATCTGTGGTGGAAATTTCGTAAATTCCGTCAATTTGTTAAGATGAAATCTTTAAAATTGTGAAAAAAAAATGCAAATATGGATTCGGATCCTCTCCTAAAATTTAATCGCGTCATCTATGGAAAAAAAATCTATTTATAGAGGAAATTATATCAAAATCTATCGAGTAGATTTGAAATAATCCTGTCCACAGACAGACAGAAACACAGAGAAATGAATTAGTTTTGAAATAATCCTGTCCACAGACTGACAGACAGAAACACAGAGAAATGAATTAGTTTCAAAATAATCCTGTCCACAGAGATATACAGAAACAGACAAATAAATAAATAAACAGACTCGATTTCATAACCTCCTTGGCAGAAATAATAAAGTTGCTTCAATAACAATAGAATCTACACGATTAGAAGGTAAACAAGGGCCTAATCTGATAATAAATAATTGAGAGAGAGAGAGAGAGAGAGAGAGAGAGAGAGAGAGAGAGAGAGGTATCTTTCATTCTATTTTCATATTATGCTCTAGTGTTTAGAGAGAGAAATTCTGTCTCGATCTCTGTCTGTCTGTGTGTGTCTTTGGCTCTGCATCTGTCTGTGTGTGTTTGGCTCTGTAGAGAGAGAGAGAGAGAGAGAGAGAGAGAGAGAGAGAGAGAGAGAGAATTTCCTTCTCTAAACAGAAGAACGTACAGTATATGAAAATAGAATGAAAGAATCTGTGTGTGTGTGTGTGTGTGTGTTCGGCTCTCTCCGTGTGGCTGCCTCTGTCTGTCTGTCTCTCATACCGCAATATTTTTAAGCTTCTTCAACGTCCGAAGGACAGTTAGGCGAAGCCAATTAAAAAAAACCACACTCAAGTTCTTGAGAGAGAGAGAGAGAGAGAGAGAGAGAGAGAGGAACTTGCACTCGGGTGACCTTGAAGCGAATATGGCGCCATCTGACCAAAACAACTGACTGGCGACAGACTTCAACTCATCCGCGTAATATCAAGTGTTTGCCAAAACGACCTTGAGATGGTTTGATTGTTGACAATTATTGTTGTTCTCTTTTTTTCTCTGTTTACGTGTTTTCTTTATTACACTTTTGTCTTATTGCTTAATTTTCGTGTTGTATGAGACGTGGATGTTTCATTTAAGATTGTTAGGTAGTAGGTTGGCCAGGGCACTAGCCACCCGTTAGGACACTACCGCTAGATAGTTATGGGTTCTTTTGACTGGCCAGACAGTACTACATTGGATCCTTCTCTCTAGTTACGGCTCATTTTCCTCTGTCCTCATACACCTAACAACACCACAGATTACTAAACAATTCTTCTTCTTCCAAGGGGTTAACTACTGCACTGTAATTGTCCAGTGGTTACTTTCCTCTTGGTAAGGGTAGAAGAGACTCTTTAGCTATGGCAAGTAGCCCTTCTAGGAGAAGAACACTCCAAAATCAAACCATTGTTCTCTAGTCTTGGGTAGTGCCATAGCCTCTGTACCATGGGCTTCCAGTGTCTTGTGTTAGAGTTCTCTTGCTTGAGCGTACACTCGAGCACACTAATCTATCTTCTTTCTCTTCCTCTTGTTTTGTTCAAATTTTTAAAGGAGATATTTATTTTAATGTTACTGTTCTTGAAGTATTTTATTTTCGTAGTTTCCTTTCCCCACTCGGCTATTTCCCCTGTTGGAGTTGCTGGGCTTATAGCATCCTGCTTTTCCAACTAGGGCAATAGCTTAGCAGGTAACAATAATAATAATAATAATAATAATAATAATAATAATAATAATAATAATAATAATAATAATAATAATAATAATAATAATATACATCATCGTATATTCACATAAACATTATTTTTTACATATACTGTATTTACAATAGCAATTTTTACTATTTATCTAAATTTTTTTTTAATAAAAAATATATCTAGTCGTGAACATTTTTTAAAAGAATTTTAAAATTCTATTTTATTTACATTAAACGTATTTATCATTCTACCATTAATATAGATTGTTAGACTGTCCATAGTTTGATAATGAAGTTCTAGGGAGTGGAATTTTGAGCAAAGTAATGAATCAGAAGTATTAATCAAAATTTCAAAATTTATGTTTGACTGAAATTTCATAGAGTAAATCTTTTAAATTTCTAAATGCTTTGAAGTCAAAATTCACCTCTAAAAGTTAATTACAGATTTAGCATTAATCTAATTCCTTTCTATGTTATTCATTAATAGCATTTTTCAAAGAGATGACAGAAAAATATGGTCAAAATTAACAATATATAGTTTTAGCTAAATTTATACAGTAAATTATATAACTTGCTAATGATATAATATCAAAATCATTTCCAAAAGTTAATTACACAATTAGCAATAATCTAATTAATCTCTACATTAACCTTGCCATTAATTAAAACGGCAATATTATTTACAGCAATGTAAACCAAACAACAATATATATATATATATATATATATATAAACAAATGCCAAACATCTTTTGCAAATAATGTTACCAACGATGTGTTAAACTTTAATGGTCTATCTTGGGAGCTATGCACAGCGTCAAAACAAACTTCAAAAAGGTTCGTCGCAGGAGAAACCGGTTGAGCAGACAACCTTGAGAGGCGAGGCCCCTGAGCTAGGGGGAGCCAGGGCTATTTTTGGGGTGCAGGATAAAAGAAGCAACATTGCTAAGAAGAAATCAGGATGGAGAATAAAGGCGGGAAGGTGATCTCGCGCTGTTCAAGTGGGAGAGGAGAAAATATGTTGATGCTCTTATGGTAACATGGGTTCTTTTTGTTTAGGGAGAGCCGTTGTAGGCGTTAGAATCATTCCTAATTGTACTACTACTTCTCGAGCAAGAAGTCAAGATGTCTTAAAAATATGCAAAGAATATGATTAAAATTGGAGAAGTAAGAAAGTATAAAAAGTCAGATCAAGATATAAATAAAAAGTAAAGTAGCAAATTAAATCAAAAGAAAAATAGGAGAAATGAGCAAGCTGAGGTTTGTAAATAATAATGGAAGAAGAGATTACACAGGAGAACCTAACACTAAGAAAGCAGTAATAGTTATGAAAATAAGTTTGAATATGATAGATTTACAAGCAAACTGTAGAAACAGGAATGATAAGGATAGACTTTATGCGTTGTGTAGTGAGGCAGAAGATACAACTGGGCATATATTTAGCTGTAATGAATTAAGAAAAGAGTTAAAGAAATCTAGAGACGCTATGAAATTTGGGCATGCTCTTCGTACTCCCCAAGAGAGATTAGTTCAACAACCTTTCAACTGGGTTCCACAAGGCACTAGAAGAGTTGGGAGACCCAGGCCTACGTGACTTAGGACTATGAAGCGTGAAGTAGGTGATGATGAATGAAGAAGACTTAAAAGCTAAGGATAGAGACGACTGGCGAAATCTAACCGAGGTCCTTCGCTTCAAATAGCCGTAGGAGGAGAAGATGATAATGACGACGATGATGATGATAAAATATGAGTATAAAAATTTACAATTTATACTGTCTGTGTTAGAGGTATCTTATGAAAATGAACTTTCTACACCTAAACATATAGGAGTGTGTCCAAAATCACACAGGTGTATAGATAGGCAAATTATATACCAGAGCTGCGGATAATTCTAAAAATTTAGAAGCATAGGCGTATAATCAAAGAGATTGGAATTTCCAGGCAAAGAAGTTGCCCAGTATATCAAAACAGGTTTTTGGAATTTTGAGAATAAAATTATGCAGGCTGAACTATGCAGGCTATGCTGTCTGTGTAGGAGGTAACCTATGGCAATGAACTTTCTACACCTACGCATGTAGTGGTTCGCCCACAATCGTAGTGTTGTGGGATGGACAACGTGGAACTTGGGACCTTTTGAACTGCTGGTATGGTGGTTATTGCTAGTATCATGAACGACAATAATAAAATAGATATTACTATAACGACTATGCTTCTTGGTGCTATTGGCTTATCATATTATTATTATTATTATTATTATTATCATTATTATTAGCTAAGCTACAACCCTAGTTGGAAAAGCAAGATGCTATAAGGCCAAGGGCTCCAACAGGGAAAAATAGCCCAGTGAGGAAAGGAAATAAGGATATAAATAAATGAGAAGTAATGAACAATTAAAATAAAATAGTTTAAAACATTAACAACATTAAAACAGATACTTCATATATAAGCAATAAAAAAGACTTATGTCAGCCTGTTCAACATAAAAACATTTGCTGCAAGTTTGAACTTTTGAAGTTCTACTGATACAACAAACCGATTAGGAAGATCATTCCACAACTTAGTCACAGCTGGAATAAAACTTCTAGAATACAGCGTACTATTGAGCCTCATGATGGAGAAGGCCTGACTACTAGAATTAAATGCAGAACCAGTATTACGAACAGGATGGAACTCTCCGGAAAGATCTGAATGTATTAACAAACAACAACTTAGCTACTAATTGTTTATCATATTAACAAACAAACAACAACAACAACAACAACAACAACTTAAAACCGTATCAATATGTCCGTTGCTCTTCTCGTGGAAAAATTTCGAAAAGACATTTTGTGAAAATAATGGATGAATAAATATTATAAAAATTAATGGCACGAATAAACATAATAAACTAGGTAAACACTCTGAGTGCAGACCACCTCCACGACAGCTTATTTCTCGAACCCAGCTTGCCTTTCCCATAATCAATTTAGACCGTAGGCGTATTTGAAGTCTGTGCGACAACCATATGCGAACTTGGGTTAAGGCTAAGGTTGATTTGGTTGACCTTCTACTCGACCTTGATCTTTGACCTAGGGCTTTCAAAATGATATCACTTCCACGTCTCAACATAATAATTAATCCCTGAAAGTTTCACTACTCTATGAGTAAAATTGTGACAAGGAATTTGTTCACAAACAAACAGACAAACAGGGGCGAAAACATAACCTCCTTCTAACTTCGTTGGCGGAGGGGAAAAATAATGATGCACGTGATCAAAAAACTTCCATGAAGAGAAGTTTGAAGAGAAAGCAAAATATAAAAGCTAATATTACAGAGATGACCTTCCGTGAAAATCTATTAGTCGGACAGAACTAGAGGAGCATTCAATAGAGCGCAGACCTCCGCCGCGGCAGCTTATTTCTCGACCTTGACCTTGAACTTTGACCTTAAAATTAATTAATTAGAGTGGATTTTCATACGCTCAAATATGAACCAAATTTGAAGTCTCTGTGACAACGATGTCCAAACTTATGGCTTATGGCTTAATTGGACAGTTTGCTTGACCATGACCTTGACCTTTAACCTTTAGCCTTCCAAAATTCAATAATTTCCAGCTATCATCATTGTTTATATAAATGTCTATTTTAACGCCACACTGATCTATGAATATTTTATATTATTCATTCATTACTTTTCGTATAGTTTGTTTCCTTATTTCTATTCCTCAATGCGGTATTTTTCCCTGTTGGAGGCCTTGAGCTTATAGCATCCTGCTTTTTTCAACAAGGGTTGTAACTTACTAGGAGTAGTAGTAGTAGTAGTAGTAGTAGTAGTAGTAGTAGTAGTAGTAGTAGTAATAAAACAATAATATAATAATATAATAATAAAATAATAAAAATGATAATGATGATGAATAATAAATAATAAACAATAATATGAAATAAATAATATAACAATAATAATAACAATAATAACAACAATAATAATAATAATAATAATAATAATAATAATAAATTATTTAGAATCGACACGTCATCAAATCCATATTAAAAAAACTATCAAGGAAAACGCGAGGGTCAGAAAAGTAATTTCCGAAATAACCAAAGGAAAATATGTACAGTTGAGATTGTAAACACTTTCAACGCCAAAAAAAAAGGAAAAAAAAATGTTTTAAGTCTGCCAGACACGTGAGGGCATCAAACGTGAGTCAGACTGACAGTTATATATATATTCTCACTATCTTGTTTGCGTCTTGCTTATGCCAAAAAGAATAAATGTTTTAATACACGGATAAGTATTCCAAAATATGACCAAGTTGTGGAATGATCTTCCTTATCGGGTAGCCTAGTTGAATCTGTAAAACTTTAATATTTCAAACTTGTAGCAAATGATTTTATGTTGATCAGGCTGACATAAGTCTTTTTTATAGTTTTACATACGAAAGATCTGTTTTAATGTTGTTACTGTTCTTCAAATATTTCATTTTGATTGATCATTACTTTCATATAGTTTATTTATTTCCTTATTTTCTTTCCTCACTGGGCTATTTTTCCCTGTTGCAGCCCTTGGGCCTAACACATTTTGCTTTTTCAACTAGGGTTGTAGTTTAGCTAACAACAAAAGCAACAACAACAACACAATAATGATAATAATGAATTATTATAATTATAATTATTATTATTATTATTATTATTATTATTATTATTATCATTATTATTATCATCATAATAATAATTACAACTATTATAATTATATTAATAATTATAGTAATTCTTTCTAATATTATTACTATTTAATAATTATAATACTTATTTCTAATATTATTATTATTATTATTATTATTATTATTATTATTATTATTATTATTATTATTACCAGCTTGGAAAGCAGGATGCTAGAAGCACAATGAGGAAATGAGATAAGGAAGTAAATAAATTATATTTATTTTGAAGAAATCTCATGTTATGTTTACATTCCCCAGTTAAAGTATACAGGAATTTTGGATGTATCAAAGACTTCATTTGTTCTTTGGCAGAGAGAGAGAGAGAGAGAGAGAGAGAGAGAGAGAGAGAGAGAGAGGTGAAGAATCAGCTGATCATGTTCCAAATAGTTCTTGCAACAAAACCAATAGATATGCAAGGGACACGTGGCAGGAATTTGCAAATAAATGCGAAATGATTTCAGTATCTAAATTTGCTTCGATTTTTATCATTATTCAATTTGGACTTGATGTCAATGGGTACTGTAATATATAATTATATGAATATAAGATGGTGTTTTAACTAAATAAATATAAATTAAGTTTGCGATAATTAAAGTTTTCATTAATAAAAATATATCATCTGATATATATATATATAAAAATATATATATATATATATAGATATACATAAACATTTACATAATATATACATATATATACATATATATACATATATACATATATATAATATATATATATATATGATATGTATATATGTATATATATATATCTGCATATATATATATATATATATCTGCATATATATATATATATATATATCTGCATATATAAGTATACACACACACACACACACATATATATATATATATATAATGCATACATACTTATAATATATATAATATATGTATATATGAATATAAATATATATATATATATATATATATATATATCAACAAATAAATTGACTGATAAAGATATTTCGATAAATGCATAATATATAAATAATCTAATAAACGAAACGAAAGATAAATTTAACACATTTGACAAATTTAATAAGTACCTTGATAAATAAATAAATGATAAATAAAACAAAGAAAAAATCTAACATATCAAGAAGTATAACAAAAAAGTAGATATTGATAAATTAATCAATATTTCTATTGACAGGAAAATAAAAAATCAGTACATCAGTGTGGTTATCAATTAATTAATAATTAGGTTAATTAAATAAAATAAAGAAATTATTTTAAAAATAGACTAACGCTCCAGAGGGGAAAACTTGGAGAAGGTAAGTACTTTAATGGTAGGCCTATCAATATAATGTATTAGTTAATTAAGCTTATGAAATATTCGTGGAAATTATGTTGTATCATTATGTGGAAAAACTACTGTATGTTAATTTGATCTTTCAATTATGTGTATTGAAGAGCGTGATTTCATGATGAAAGCTTAAAAATCTCAAATTATTTTAGTCTAATACATTCAGTGATCATTTTCACAATAAAAAGTTTATCATTTTCTACTTTTTAAAGATTTTTGTAACAGTTACACTAGTGTTTACATGAAAATTCAGGTTTGAGATTAAAAATGCAGTGTAAACAGAAATTGACTATGCAACTTTATTTACACACAGCTGCCTAGCCTCTGGCTAATTTTCAACTAGCCATTGCCTAGTTCCAACAGCATTTTACATACTACTACTACAAATCAACTATAAAACTACCGAACAGACATTCTTGAAACTACCGAAACTAGAAAGGCACCTTGCCTCACTGGCACTGCCATTGGGAAAAATCGCAAAACGTAAACAAAGACGCTGATTGGTGGATAAAGTGGTTGGGTCGCGAACCGAGGACCCGATTGGTTGGCACCAGTGACGTCATGAAAGTGGGCGTGGCCTCCTCACCTGAGAGGCATTCCTTCCAGCTGATCTTAAAACCAGAATGTTTGGTTTGAAAACATTCCATGAAACTAGATTGCATATGATACTTGGCTTTCACGCTGGTGATACTTTGCCAAGAATTGTTTATATTTTTTTCTATTGTGGTTTGTTTACCGCGGCACTACATTGTTTATGTTCTAAAATGTCTAGACTTTGATCATTGAAGAGGTGTTGAAGTTACTCCAAGAAAACTGTTGGCTTGAAACACGAAATATTTTTTTTTTTTTTTTTTTTTTTTTTTTTTTTTTTTTTTTTTTTTTTTACGGATAATCACTTCCTGATTCAGTAGTCACTAATTAAATCCACCTGCCATTATTTCTTTTACTAGTGTATGCGACCTGTTGTAATCGCCATAACAGCGAATGTAGAATAAGTATATGTGTGGAATAAATAATATAGCTATACGGAAGAAAGGGAACTAGAATAAAGAGATAAAGGCTAGCGAGAGAAAATATGCTTACTATGGAAGCGCTCATCCCGGGCGCATTAACCTCTAGCCTTAACACATGTCGAACACCACCATAGGAAAAGAATCAAGCCATTGATGTGCGGAGCATAAACACATCTCCATCGTTAATGTATAACGTAGTTGCGAACGAGAATTTGCAGAGAACACATGCTGTAGAGCAATCTCCAATACTACCACAATACCGCATCGTGTATGTATAATGTTGTACACAATTATGTAATGTGTTAATATTTTAATAACTGTAAATTAGAGAAGGTTATAACGATCAACATACAAATCATTGTGTTATTCATTGTCTGACACATGGATTTTAGATCAATAACATGTCAATTTGTAATGATACTAACTCGCATATTGTCTATGTCACCAGGTTTGATCACAACAAATAAATAGTGAATTCAACACTGCGGTATCAATTACTCCACCATTAGTCGCTAGAGAAAGAGGCGACTACAATCAAACACGATGCGGTATTGAAGTTACGGGACCTTGGCATCATAGTACGGATGAAAATTAAGTTTATGGGAATCACCCCCAAGTATGTGGACTGTTCTTCCAGAAGTGGATCGTATCTACAGAGGACGTTGCTGAATAGCGCCACGCACTTACTTAAGTTACATGTGTGCAGATTATGAATGTGCTAGAAGGGTTTCTATTAATATTTCGTTTGTATAAGTGCCTGTTTACTCCCTGTTGACGAGTGACGAGAAATGGAATTAACTTGGAGAACAGATAACCAATATCGTGCATAGATTAAGAATAAGTAATATTTAAATATTACCGAAGTGTAAGCTTATATGTGTGTAATTACATATGTATAAAAAGGGGTGAGTGAAGTGATATTGAGGTAGGTAATTAAATTGACTCATAAGGGATACACAATGATACGCAATTAATGAAATTTCCAGGGAAGTGATTTTCATGTAAACGATTAAGTAGACAGGTAAAAGATAGATAAATTTAAGTCAAATAAACGTGAAGTGATATTGAGGTAGGTAATTAAATTGATTCATAAGGGATACACAATGATACGCAATTAATGAAATTTCCAGTGAAGTGATTTTCATGTAAACGATTAAGTAGATAGGTAAAAGATAGATAAATTTAAGTCAAATAAACGTGAAGTGATATTGAGGTAGGTAATTAAATTGATTCATAAGGGATACATAATGATACGCAATTAATGAAATTTCCAGTGAAGTGATTTTCATGTAAACGATTAAGTAGATAGGTAAAAGATAGATAAATTTAAGTCAAATAAACGTGAAGTGATATTGAGGTAGGTAATTAAATTGATTCATAAGGGATACATAATGATACGCAATTAATGAAATTTCCAGTGAAGTGATTTTCCTGTAAACGATTAAATAGACAGGTAAAAGATAGATAAATTTAAGTCAAATAAACGTGAAGTGATATTGAGGTAGGTAATTAAATTGATTCATAAGGGATACATAATGATACGCAATTAATGAAATTTCCAGTGAAGTGATTTTCCTGTAAACGATTAAATAGACAGGTAAAAGATAGATAAATTTAAGTCAAATAAACGTGAAGTGATATTGAGGTAGGTAATTAAATTGATTCATAAGGGATACATAATGATACGCAATTAATGAAATTTCCAGTGAAGTGATTTTCATGTAAACGATTAAATAGACAGGTAAAAGATAGATAAATTTAAGCCAAATAAACGTAAATATAGAAGGCATGATGAGATAAGAATTTTAGCAGGATTGTGTTTATTGTTAAAACTCCGAGGAACATGAAGTTCGCTTAAGTGACAAAGGGACAAATAAAAAGTGGAACAAAGAGGTATTGAGAATTTTAGGTACAAACTTAAACAAAAATAAGTGCATGACTTGGTGTAATTTGAGCCAGAGCAAGGCTGATTTCGTTGTAAACAAATGGTGACGATTGAGTTATTAGGTGCAAACCTAAACAAAACAAGGTGCATAATTTGGTGCAATTTGAGACACAGCAAGGCTGATTTCGTTGTAAACGAATGCTGATGATTGGGTTATTAGGTGCAAACTTTAACAAAGCAAGGTGCATAATTTGTATAATTTGAGACACAGCAAGGCTGATTTCGTTGTAAACGAATGCTGACGATTGGGTTACTAGGTGCAAACCTAAACAAAACAAAGTGCATAATTTGGTGTAAATTGAGCCAGAGCAAGGCTAATTCCATTGTAAACGAATGGTGACGATTGAGTTATTAGGTGCAAACCTAAACAAAGCAAGGTGCAGAATTTGGTGTAATTTGAGACAGCAAGGCTGATTCCGTTGTAAACGAATGGTGACGATTGGGTTATTAGATGCAAGCTTAAACAAAACTCAAGTGCATGACTTGGCATAATTTGAGACACAGCAAGGCTAATTCCGTTGTGATCGAATGTTGATGATTGGGTTATTAGATGCAAGCTAAAACAAAACTTAAGTGCATGACTTGGCATAATTTGAGACACAGCAAGGCTAATTCCGAAGCTAAAACAAAACTTAAGTGCATGACTTGGTGTAACTTGAGACACAGCAAGGCTAATTCCGTTGTAATCGAATGTTGATGATTGGGTTATTAGATGCAAGCAAAAACAAAACTTAAGTGCATGACTTGGTGTAATTTGAGACACAGCAAGGCTAATTCCGAAGCTAAAACAAAACTTAAGTGCATGACTTGGTGTAACTTGAGACACAGCAAGGCTAATTCCGTTGTAATCGAATGTTGATGATTGGGTTATTAGATGCAAGCTAAAACAAAACTTAAGTGCATGACTTGGTGTAACTTGAGACACAGCAAGGCTAATTCCGTTGTAATCGAATGTTGATGATTGGGTTATTAGATGCAAGCTAAAACAAAACTTAAGTGCATGACTTGGCATAATTTGAGACACAGCAAGGCTAATTCCGAAGCTAAAACAAAACTTAAGTGCATGACTTGGTGTAACTTGAGACACAGCAAGGCTAATTCCGTTGTAATCGAATGTTGATGATTGGGTTATTAGATGCAAGCAAAAACAAAACTTAAGTGCATGACTTGGTGTAATTTGAGACACAGCAAGGCTAATTCCGAAGCTAAAACAAAACTTAAGTGCATGACTTGGTGTAACTTGAGACACAGCAAGGCTAATTCCGTTGTAATCGAACGTTGATGATTGGGTTATTAGATGCAAGCAAAAACAAAACTTAAGTGCATGACTTGGTGTAACTTGAGACACAGCAAGGCTAATTCCATTGTAAACGAACGTTGATGATTGGGTTATTAGATGCAAGCTAAAACAAAACTAAGTGCATGACTTGGTATAATTTGAGCCTCAGCAAGGCTGCTTCCGTTGTAAACGAATGTTGGTGATTGGATTATTTGATGCAAACTTAAACAAAACTAAGTGCATAACTTTGTGTAATTTGTGCAACAGCCAGGCTGCTTCCATTGTAAATGAATGTCGATAATTAGATTCATAAATGCAAATAGAAACGAAGCTAAGTGATAAACCATAACAAGGCTGCTTCCATTGTAAAGGGAATCAAGAGAAAAAATATCCATCGAGTTAATAAATAAGTAGCCGAGGGACCGACGAACAACATCCTTGGTGGACAAGGAAAGACCCGTGACACACATGGCCTCGTTACAGGAAAGCGAGGGACATGGTGTGTGGAAGATGTCCATGAGGGACGGAAAAATAACATCCTTGGTGGACAAGAAAAGACCAATGGCACCCATGGCCTTGTTACAGGACGACGAAGGACATGGAGTGTGGAAAATGTCCATGAAAGACGAACAAACAACATCCTTGGTGGACAAGGAGAGAACCATGGGGTGTGGAAAATGTCCATGAGGGACGGACAAACAACATCCTTGGTGGACAAGGAAAGACCAATGGCACCCATGGCCTCGGTAGACAAGGAAAGACCAATGGCACCCATGGCCTCGGTAGACAAGGAAAGACCAATGGCACCCATGGCCTCATTAAAGGACAGCGAAGGACATGGTGTGTGGAAAATGTCCATGAGGGACGGACAAACAATATCCTTGGCGGACAAGGAAAGATAAATGGCACCCATGGCCTTGTAACAGGACGTCGAAGGAAATGGTGTGTGGAAAACATGGAGAAGGAAAGACCCATGACACCCATGGTCTCGTTACAAGACTGAGAAGGACATGGTGTGTAGAAAATGTCCATGAAGGACAGAGAAACAACATCTTTTGGGGGGCAAGGAAAGAACCATGGCCCCCATGGCGTTGGTATAGGATGGCAAAGGACTTGGCGTGTGTAAGACGTCCTTGAGGGATGAACAAACAACACCCTTCAGGAAAATGGAAAGACGAAACGAAGTACTTTACATATGGTCTCATCAAAAGACGATACCAGACATGATAGGGCAACAACGTTCTCGATTGACAAACAAGTAATATCCTCTAAAGAAAGGGGAACACGGCATGACCTACATCAAAACAAGAGAAGAAGGTATGAAGTTGAATCTAATACAAACTCTTTAGAATGGGAGAGCGACCACCGCTCGAGATGCAGAAGTATTGTACCTCGACACAGAAGGTTCACAAAACACAAAAGAAAATACTAAACCAACTCCACGGATTCGAGTGAAGATTATCGCTCGAGATACAAAAGAGATGGTAGTGGGCAATTAGCCGGGCAATCAGCAAGTAACTGATGGGGAAGTATGGAAATGGAAAGTAAACCCAATCCTGAATCTGTAAAGTCCTTTCGATCAGCAAAGGATAAAGACACAAGGAAGTGGCAAGATGTTCGCAAATGGGGAAGAACCGTAGATGGTGATAGCGACTCCAGTGACAATGTACATTATTTAAAAATGGATAACCTGCATAAGCCCTGGAAATTGACTTCCAAACAAACACCCAAACATCACCAAGAGGAACAAGCCAAATTGGGAGACCAGACCAACACTAAGACTCCGAGCTCAGAAAAGAACCAAGGTTACCTCGCCAACTCCTAATAGGATTGGAGAGCTTTACCCAATCAAGTTACTCAAGTTCCACAGCACTAGTGAAGAGGAATGCTGGGCATTTCTCAGCATTTTCAATAAAATCTACAAAGGAAACAACGTTATGGATGCACACAAATTCAGCAGGGAAGTGACGAGTTTGGGAACATTTATTGTTGAAACAATTTCTCCAACAGAAGGGATGAAACTGTCGAGATGCAAGTCAGACAATTTCGGGGTGTAGACACTCAAGAGGATACAGACAAAAAGGGAAAATACATCGAAGATTACAAGGTTAGGCAAATATGGAATGCATAAGAAATGCGTGTTAGGACCCACTACCAGTTTCCAATACCTTTTATGGAGGAAATGCCCAAATTTCCAGACAACCAGATCATGGTATAACGGTGTAACTTAAGTCATGTCTACGACGTAATGAAGAAATGCGATTACAATATGCAAAAGAAATGGATGGTTGATGAAGAAAGGATACGCAGAACCAGCACATCATTGAATAGACCCGGTAAAGGATGGTATCTTCCACATCATCCGGTATTTAGTATGAACAAGCCTGATAAAACCAGAGAAGTTTCGACTGCGTTGCTTCATTCAAGGGCATATCATTGAACAGCCAAGTCATGCAGGGGCTGGATATGATGAAGAATTTATTGGGAATTCTCATCAGATTTAGGGAAGGAAAAGTGGAAATAGCAGCTGTCATAGAGGCCATGCGTCATCAAGTGTTTGTAAATCCAACAGACAAAGATGTGCTTCAATTCCTTTGGTGGCCACAAGGAGGTCTTGATAGAAAAAACCCCAGCACTATTGTATGACAGTTCATATATTTGGAGATGTATGGAGCCCAGCACGTACCATCTTTGAATTAAAGGGACACTTGAAAGAAACTGGAATGATGCAGCAAAAGAAGCAGTTTCTAACTTCTTCATTGATGACCTGCTTCACTCAAGCTGATGAAATTGCTATTAAACTAGCTCATGGATTGCAAATGATTCTAAAAGGGGATGGATTTCGTCCAACTAAATGGATGAGCAATGCCAGATATGTGATCTCCATTCCCCTGCAGAGAGAAATGTAGCTGTTAAAGATGTTGACCTATTTAAGGGAAGGCTACCCATAGACAGGGCACTAGGAGTACTATGGGACCTCGACAGGGACGGGTTGACAGTCCGTACGTCTACCTACAACGAACCTTACAATTGAAGAGGGATCCTGAGCATAATGAGTTTTTGTCTACGACCTTTTGGGTACATTACCACCCTTCACAGTAAAAGCAAAGATAATCTTTCAAAACGATGTATGCTGAAAGGTTGGATAGAACCAGAATCTCACACCAGAAAAGAAGTTAAGATGGGTTACGTGGCCTTTGGAGGTATAAGCCTCAGAAGGACTAGTCATTCCCCGCCAATACGCAACAGGAGGCCTCGGTAAGAAGGACGGGATAGAATTTAATCATCTCTGTGATGCCTCTCAAGTTGCATATGCCTCAATGTCTTACACATGAAACACAAACTAGGCAAAAATATAGTAGCATGGATTTAGCACGCACAAGTTTAGCACAAATCATGACGTTATCCAAAGTACGTCTTGAATTGTGCACAACCGTTTTGGCTACTGAGACAAGTGTCAAGATTAGGAGGGTGATAAAACAACCAGTCAAACACTCCAGCTTTCGGTCAGATAGTGCAATAGTTCTCCAATACATTAAGAGCACCGAACGTCAATTCCAAACTCTCAATGCTGATCAATTAGGGACGATTCATAGGCGCTCCAAACCAAAACATGGCGGCAGGTTAGTTCAGAACAAAATCCAGCAGATGATGCCACAAGGGGACTGACAGCCCAGGACTTGCTTGCCGGCAGAAGATAGAGACATTGGGCCAATTTTCCGGAGCAAACCTTCGACCTGGTGGCCATCATAGCCGGTCGTTCTGGAGTCACCATTTGATGACCCTGAAGTCAAGAAAGGAACCTCCACTATGACAACACACATGCAACCAGCCAACAAAGATAAACTCTTCCATCTTGGTACGCCCTTCAACCTGCTACAGCGCTACAGCTTGGATCCTCAAATTCTAATACTGGCTCAGACCTGGAAAGGCACACCCCACCAACCTGCGACTCACAGTGTTAGAAATTCAAGAAGCCAGGAAATGTATTATAAGGGCCCTCTAGCAATGCAAGTTTGGAGATGACATAGCAGTGCTGCAGTTAGAGAAGTTAACAAGTCAAAGTTCAAGCCACAGGCTAGATCCCTATCTTAATGAGTGGGGAATCATACCCGTAGGAGGCCATATCCCACACGAACATGACCCTAGTGGCACGTTAGGTACAATCCTCTTGCAAAACATCATCACATCGCTACCTTGATGGCACTAGATGCACATGCCTTCCTATCAGGTCACTCAGGCTGCGAACACAAAAAGGGCTTCATTACAACGTTATTATTGGATCATAGAAGGGTACTCAACCATCGACAACATTCTCTGAGCACATATCATTTGCCGCAGGGTGAACAGGAAAATAGTCCTCCAACGGACCAGTTGGCGCCTGCTAAAGTCTTACGTCGCCGTTTGAAACATACACAGCTTCTGACCGATCGGTTTGGCACAGGTCGAAAGCAGAGTACCTACAAACACTTCAAATGTGCAAACGCAACATCAAGACTACACAGAATTTTCTGTTTGATGACTTAGTACTCATTGTGGATCCCAATCTCCCATGAAGTCGTTGGAAGTTGGGAAGAATTTCAAAGGTCATACCGGTTTGTGATGGGCTTGTAAGGAAGGTACATGTACGCACCTCCACTGGAACACTTATCAGACCAATCGTGAAACTGTGCCTGTTTGAAGTTTGCTTAACATACTAAGAGTAAATAGAACCAGTAGTGAAAAATTGGGCATAGTATGCCCAATGGGGGGAGTGTAATCGCCATAACAGCGAATGTAGAATAAGTATATGTGTGGAATAAATAATATAGCTATACGGAAGAAAGGGAACTAGAATAAAGAGATAAAGGCTAGCGAGAGAAAATATGCTTACTATGGAAGCGCTCATCCCGGGCGCATTAACCTCTAGACTTAACACATGTCGAACACCACCATAGGAAAAGAATCAAGCCATTGATGTGCGGAGCATAAACACATCTCCATCGTTAATGTATAACGTAGTTGCGAACGAGAATTTGCAGAGAACACATGCTGTAGAGCAATCTCCAATACTACCACAATACCGCATCGTGTATGTATAATGTTGTACACAATTATGTAATGTGTTAATATTTTAATAACTGTAAATTAGAGAAGGTTATAACGATCAACATACAAATCATTGTGTTATTCATTGTCTGACACATGGATTTTAGATCAATAACATGTCAATTTGTAATGATACTAACTCGCATATTGTCTATGTCACCAGGTTTGATCACAACAAATAAATAGTGAATTCAACACTGCGGTATCAATTACTCCACCATTAGTCGCTAGAGAAAGAGGCGACTACACCTGTCAAATATGACTGCTAAATATTTCAATATGCAGATTATTAAACAATTAATTATGCAAAATTGTCAAGAAACAATATAATTGCAAAATTGTAAAGTTCATTATAGATTTCTCTGCAGTCAATATTCCATTCACCAATCTTAGGACTAATTTATATATATATATATATATATATATATATATATATATATATATATATATATATATATATATATATGTAGATATATATATATATATATATATATATATATATATATATATATATAGAGAGAGAGAGAGAGAGAGAGAGAGAGAGAGAGAGAGAGAGAGAGAGAGAGAGAGAGAGAGAGAGAGAGAGAGAATTAAAAGTATACTTTCAGCACATGCGCAAACTTCAGTTATATTAATAACAACCAATGATGAAAACTCACAGCTGGAAGACAACATACAATGATAACTAAAATAAGATACAGTTGGACACAGGAATTCCAGGTATACCTCTTTCTTATGATGCGCACACAGTCACACCCTTACTACGCGGGGAGTTACTATGTTTAGCCTGACCTACCACCTAACCTATTCCCTCTCTCCCTACACTATCTGTTTGGTTACTGGCCTCAAAGTAAGGGCATGATAGGGTGCACTTTTTTCGGAGAGGGGTGTACCAGAGATTCCTGTATCTAACTGTACCTAGTTATTATAAATATGTATCAAAATTAATAATAATAATAATAATAATAATAATAATAATAATGGCGTCTCAAAAAAAAATTTATCATCTCCGCCAATGAAATTGGAAGGAGGTTATGTTTTACTCCCTGTTTGTGTGTTTGTAATTTATGTTTGTGCGTCTGTTTGTGAGCCAGTTTGGTTATGAACAGCTTCCTGGCCACAATTTTAATCGTTAAGTAATGAAACTTGCAAGGATTAACTGCTATGTAAAAAGCTGGAAATAATTAAATTTTGAAAGATCAAGGTCAAGGGTAAAGGTTACGGTCAAGCAAAATGTCAAATTCACATAAACAGCCATAAGTTTGTACATCCTTGTCACAGACTTCAAACTTGGTTCATATTTGAGTGTGTGAAAATCCACGCCAATTAATGCATGCTGAGGTCAAAGGTCAAGGTCATGGTCAAGCAAAATGTCGAGAAATAAGCTACCGCGGGTGAGGTCTGCGTCTACTGAGTGCCTCTCTAGTAATAATTATGTAGTTGAGTAGTGGAACGATTAAAATGTTAAATATGATAATTAAACCATTTGCACGAGTGACTACACTAAAACACAATGAGATATGTCATTGACCCCAAACT
This sequence comes from Palaemon carinicauda, assembly GCF_036898095.1. Classification (NCBI taxonomy): domain Eukaryota; kingdom Metazoa; phylum Arthropoda; class Malacostraca; order Decapoda; family Palaemonidae; genus Palaemon; species Palaemon carinicauda. Next base: position 56,830,555 of record NC_090741.1, read on the forward strand.
GCGTACGAGTTGAGGTCATGCTTGTTAATGTCCATCAACTGACTGAAGCAGGGGAATTACATTATTATTATTATTATTATTATTATTATTATTATTATTATTATTATTATTATTATTATTATTATTACTTTCTAAGCTACAACCCTAGTTGGAATAGCAGGATGCTATAAGCCCGAGGGTTCCAGCAGGGAAAAATAGCCCAGTGAGGAAAAGAAATAAAGAAATAAACTACAAGAAAAGTTTAAGAACATTAATCACATTGAAATAAATCTTTCATATATAAACAATAAAAATTTTAATAACACTAGAGGAAGATAAACAAGATAGAATAGTGTGCCCGAGTGTACCCTCAAGCAAAAGAACTCTACCCAAAGACAGTGAAAGACCACGGTACAGAGGCTAGGGCACTACCCAAGAATAGAGAATAATGGTTTGATTTTGGAGTGTCCTACTCCTAGAAGAGCTGCTGACCATAGCTAAAGAGTCTCTTCTACCATTACCAAGAAGAAAGTAGCCACTGAACAGTGCAGTAGTTAACTCCTTGAGAAAAGAATTTTTTTTGGATAATCTCAGTGTTGTCAGGTGTATGAGGACAGAGGAGAATGTGTAAAGAATAGGGCAAACTATTCGGTGCATGTGTAGACAAAAGGAAAATGAGCAGTAACCAGAGAGAAGGATACAATGTAGTATTGTCAGGCTAGTCAAAGTATCCAATAACTCTATAGCGGTAGTATCTCGACGGGTGGTTGGTGCCATGGCCAACCTACTACATAGTTATTATTATTATTATTATTATTATTATTATTATTATTATTATTAAGTTTT
>NC_090741.1:56831879-56839379 GCF_036898095.1 Palaemon carinicauda
AATGGCGCCATCTGACCAAAAACAACTGACTGGCGACAGACTTCGACTCATCCGCGTAATATCAAGTGTTTGCCAAAACGACCTTGAGATGGGTTTGATTGTTGACAATTATTTTTGTTCTCTTTTGCTCTGTTTACGTGTTTTACTTATTACTGTTTTGTCTTATTGCTTAATTTTCGTGTTGTATAAGACGTGGATATTTCATTTAAGATAGTTTGATAGTAGGTTGCCCAGGGCACCAGCCATCCGTTGGGATACTACAGCTAGAGAGTTATGGGTTCTTTTGACTGGCCAGACAGTACTACATTGGATCCTTCACTCTGGTTACGGCTCATTTTCCCTTTGCCTACACACACTGATTATTCTGGCCTATTTACAGATTCTCCTCTGTCTTCATACACCTGACAACACAGATTACCATACAATTCTTCTTCACCCAAGGAGTTACTGCACTGTAATTGTTCAGTGGCTACTTTCCTCTTGGTAAGGGTAGAAGAGACTCTTTAGCTATGGTAAACAGCTCTTCTAGGAGAAGGACACTCCAACATCAAACCGTTGTTCTCTAGTCTTGGGTAGCGTCATAGCCTCTGTACAATGGTTTTTCCACTGTCTTGGGTTAGAGTTCTCTTGCTTGAGGGTACACTCGATCACACTATTCTATTTTATTTCTCTTCCTCTTGTTTTCTTCAAGTTTTTATAGTTTAAATAGGAGATATCTATTTTAATGTTACTTTTCTTAGAATATTTTACTTTCCTTTTTTCCTTTCCTCACTAGGCTATTTTCCCTGTTGGAGCCCCTGGCCTTATAGCATCCTGCTTTTCTAACTAGAGTTGTAGCTTGTCACGTAATAATAATAATAATAATAATAATAATAATAATAATAATAATAATATACATCATCGTACATTTACATATACTGTATTTACAATAGCAATTTTTACTATTCATCTAAATATGTTTTTAAATAAAAAATATATCTAGTCGTGAATACTTTTTTAATGGAAGTTTAAAATCCTATTTTATTTACATTAAACGTAATTATCATTCTACTTTTAATATAGATTGTTAGACTGTCTATAGTTTGATAGTTCTAGGGAGTGGAATTTTGAGCAAAGTAAAGAATCAAAACTATTAATCAAAATTTCTAAATTTATGTTTGACTGAAATTTCATAAAAAAGTAAAACTTATAAATTTCTAAATGATATAAGGTAAAAATTGCCTCTAAAAGTTAATTCCGAAATAGCAATATTCTAATTCCTTCACTTCTAGCTCGTATCTTCGGCAGGACAGGATTAGAAATGAAACTACAAGAGAGATTACTCGAGCACCATATGTGGACGAGATTATGGTGAGGGGTAGATGGAGATGGTTTGGGCATGCTCTTCGCCCTCCCCAAGAGAGATTAGCTCACCAAACTTTCAACTGGGCTCCACGAGGCACTAAAAGAATTATAAGACCCAGGCCTACATGGATTAGGACTATAAAGCGCGAATTTGGAGATGATGAATGGAGAAGTATTGAATTAAAAGCTCAAGATAGAGACGACTGGCGAAATCTAACCGATGCCCTTTGCGTCAATAGACGTAGAAGGAGATGATGATGATGAATTCCTTTCTACTTTATTCAATTAAAAGCATTTTTCAAAGAGATGACTGAAAAATATGGTCAAAATTGAAAATATATGTTTTGAGCTAAATTCATAAAGAATAAATCTTATAACTTTCTATAAGACCAAAAATCACTTTCATAAGTTAATTACACAGCAATAATCTAATTGATCTCTACAATAAACTTGCCATTAATCAAACCTGCAATATGATTTACAGCACTGTAAACAAAACAGCAGTACATATAAACAAATGCCAAACATCTTTTGCAAATAATGCTACCAACGATGTGTTAAACTTTAATGGTCTATCTTGGGAGCTATGCAAGGAGTCAAAACAAACTTCAAAAGGTTCGTCGCAGGAGAAACCGGTTGAGCAGACAACCTTGAGAGGGCGAGGCCCCTGAGCCAGGGGGGGCCCACAGCTATTTTTGGGGTGCAGGATAAAAGAAGCAACATTGCTAAGAAGAAATCAGGATGGAGAATAAAAGCGGGAAGGTAATCTTGCGCTGTTCAAGTGGGGAGAGGTGAAAATATGTTGATGTGCTTATGGTAACATGGGTTCTTTTTGTCTAGGGGGAGCCGTTGTAGGCGTTATCATCATTCCTATTTGTACTACTACTTCTCAAGCAAGAAGTTAAGATGTCTTAAATATATGCAAAGAATATGATTAAAATTGGAGAAGTAAGAAAGTATAAAAGCCAGATCAAGAAATAAATAAAAAGTAAAGTAGCAAATTAAATCAAAAGAAAAATAGGAGGAGAAATGAGCAAGCTGAGATTTAATAGTAATGGAAGAAGAGATTACATAGGAGAACCTAACACTAAGAAAGCAGTAATAGTTATGAAAATAAGTTTGAATATGATAGATTTACAAGCAAATTGTAGAAACAGGAAATGATAAGGATAGACTTTATGTGTTGTGTAGTGAGGCAGAAGATAGAACTGGGCATATATTTAGCTGTAATGAATTAAGAAAAGAGTTAAAAGAAATCTAGAGAGGCAATGAAATTTGGGCATGACCTTCGTGCTCCCCAAGAGAGATTAGTTCAACAACCTTTCAACTGGGTTCCACAAGGCACTAGAAGAGTTGGGAGACCCAGGCCTACGTGACTTAGGACTATGAAGCGTGAAGTAGGTGATGATGAATGAAGAAGACTTAAAAGCTAAGGATAGAGACGACTGGGGAAATCTAACGAAGGCCCTTTGCGTCAATAGCCGTAGGAGGAGATGATGATGATGACGATGATGATGATGATAAAATATGAGTATAAAAATTTACAATTTATACTGCCTGTGTTAGAGGTATCTTATGAAAATGAGCTTTCTACACCTAAACATATAGGAGTGCGTCCAAAATCACACAGGTGTGCAGATAGGCAAATTATATACCAAAGATATGGATAATTCTAGAAAATTAGAAGCATAGGCGTATAATCAAAGAGATTGGAATTTCCAGGCAAAGAAGTTGCCCAGTATATCAAAACAGGTTTTTGGAATTTTGAGAATAAAATTATGCAGGCTGAACTATGCAGGCTATGCTGTCTGTGTAGGCGGTAACCTATGGCAATGAACTTTCTACACCTACGCATGTAGTGGTTCGCCCACAATCGTAAGTGTTGTGGGATGAACAACGAGGAACACTTGGGACCTTTTGAAATGCTGGTTTGGTGGTTATTGCTGGCATCATGAACGTCAACAATTAAATAGATATTACTATAACGACTATGCTTCTTGGTGCTATTGGGCTTATCATATTATTATTATTATTATTATTATTATTATTATTATTATCATTTGCTGAGCTACAACCCTAGTTGGAAAAGCAAGATGCTATAAGGCCAAGGGCTCCAACAGGGAAAAATAGCCCAGTGAGGAAAGGAAATAAGGAAATAAATAAATGAGAAGTAATGAACAATTAAAATAAAATAGTTTAAAACATTAACAACATTAAAACAGATACTTCATATATATAAAAAAAAAAAGACTTAGGCTATGTCAGCCTGTTCAACATAAAAACATTTGCAGCAAGTTTGAACTTTTGAAGTTCTACTGATACAACAACCCGATTAGGAAGATCATTCCACAACTTAGTCACAGCTGGAATAAAACTTCTAGAATACAGCGTAGTATTGAGCCTCATGATGGAGAAGGCCTGACTACTAGAATTAAATGCAGAACTAGTATTACGAACAGGATGGAACTTTCCGGGAAGATCTGAATGTATTAACAAACAACAACTTAGCTACTAATTGTTTATCATATTAACAAACAAACAACAACCACAACAACAACAACAACAACAACAACTTAAAACCGTATCAATATGTCCGTTGCTCTTCTCGTGGAAAAATTTCGAAAAGACATTTTATGAAAATAATGGATGAATAAATATAAAAATTAATGGCACAAATAAACACAATAAACTAGGTAAACACTCTGAGTGCAGACCACCGCCACGACAGCTTATTTCTCGAACCCAGCTTGCCTTTCTCATAATCAATTTAGACCGTAGGCGTATTTGAACTCTGTGTGACAACCATATGCCAACTAGGGGTTAAGGCTAAGGTTAATTCGGTTGACCTTTTGCTCGAAATTGACCCTGACCTTGACCTTTGACCTAGGACTTTCAAAACTGAATCACTTCCACGTCTCTACATAACAATTAATCCAGAAAGTTTCACTACTCTGTGAGTAAAGGTGTTACCAGAAAGTTGTTCACAAACAAACAGAAAAACAGGGGGTGTGAACATAACCTCCTCCTAACTTCGTTGGCGGGGGTGAAAATAATGGGGCACGTGATCAATGTTCTATGAAGAGAAGTTTGAAGAAAAAAACAAAAATAAAAGCTAATATTACAGAGATGTTCTTCCGTAAAAATCTATTAGTCAAGAGAGAACTAGAGGGGCATTCAGTAGAGCGCAGACCTCCGCCACAGCAGCTTATTTCTCGACCTTGACCTTGAACTTTGACCTTAACATGTCTTAATTGGCGTGGATTTTCATACGCTCAAATATGAACCAATTTTGAAGTCTCTGTGACAACGATGTCCAAACTTAATTTGATGGTGTGAATTGGACAGTTTGCTTGACCGTGACCTTGACCTTTAACGTTTAGCCTTCCAAAATGCAATAATTTCCAGCTTTTTACATTATAGTTAGTCCTGAAAGTTTCATTATTCTACGAATAAAATTGTGGCCAGGAAGATGTTCACAAACAAACACACAAACATAACCTCCTTCCAACTTCGCTGGCGGAGGTAATGAGGACAGGCCTAAAACGTTTAATGATGTGAAAATCGCATTACATGCCTAAAACATTTACGAAGAGGATAATATTGAATTTCTTCAGTATAATTCTTAAAAAATGCTTTGAACATATTAAAATACCTTCGTTTGGATAAGGGACTTAATTTATAATAGATTTAATGAGAATATTATACCAGACAGTTACTTGCAGTGAATGTTTTTATGTTGAAGAGGCTGACATAAATCTCTCTTCATTGTTTATATAAATGGCTATTCTAACGCCACACTGATCTAGGGATATCTTACATTATTTATTCATTACTTTTCATCTAGCTTATTTCCTTATTTCCATTCATCACTGGGCTATTTTTCCCTCTTGGAGCCCCTGGCCTTATAGCATCCTGCTTTTTTCAACAAGGGTTGTAGATTGGATAGTAGTAGTAGTAGTAGTAGTAGTAGTAGTAGTAGTAGTAATAAAACAATAATTATATATAATAATAAAATAATAAAAATGATAATAATGATGATGAATAATAATAAAGAATAAACAATAATATAAAATAAATAATAATATAACAATAATAATAACAATAACAACAACAACAATAATAGTAATAACAACAACAACAACAACAACAATAATAATAATAATAATAATAATAATAAGTAATAATAATAACAATAATAATAATAATAATAATAATAATAATAACAATAATAAATATTAATTAATAATTTAGAATTTTGACGTCATCAAATCCATATTAAAAAACTATCAAGGAAAAAGCGTGGGTCAGTAAAATAATTTCCGAAATAACCAAAGGAAAATATGTGCAGTTGAGATTGTAAACACTTTCAAAGCCAAAAAAAAAACAAAAACAAAAAAATTTTTTAAGTCTGCCAAACACGTGAGGGCATCAAACGTGAGTCAGACTGACAGTTATATATATATTCTCACAATCTTGTTTGCGTCTTCCTTATGCCAAAAAGAATAAATGTTTTAATTCATGTTGTGGAATGATCTTCCTTATCGAGTAGTTGAATCAGTAGAACTTTAATATTTCAAACTTGTAGCAAATGTTTTCATGTTGAACAGGCTGACATAAGTCTTTTTATAGTTTGTACATACGAAAGATCTGTTTTAATGTTACTGTTCTTAAAATATTTTATTTCGATTGTTCATTACTTTCATATCGCTTATTTATTTCCTTATTTTCTTTTCTCACTGGGCTATTTTCCCTGTTGCAGCCCTTGGGCCTAACGCATTTTGCTTTTCCAACAAGGGTTGTAGTTTAGCTAACAACAAAAGTAACAACAACAACAACAACAATAATGATAATAATGAATCAATATAATCAAAATTATCATTATATTTATCATTATTATTATTATTATTATTATTATTATTATTATTATTATTATTATTATTATTATTATTATTATCATAATCATAATAATAATTATAACTATTTTAATTATATTAATAATTATAATAATTATTTCTAATATTACTATTAATGATTATAATAATTAATAATAATAATATTATCATTATTATTATTATTATTATTATTATTATTATCATTATTATTATTATTATTATTATTATTATCAGCTAAGTTACAACCCTAGCTTGGAAAGCAGGATGCTAGACACACAATGAGGAAATGAGATAAGGAAGTAAATAAATTATATTTATTTTGAAGAAATCTCATGTTATGTTTACATTCTCCAGTTAAAGTATTCTATAAAAATTATTCTCTCTCTCTCCTCTCTCTCTCTCTCTCTCTCTCTCTCCTCTCTCTCTCTCTCTCTCTCTCTCTCTCTCATAAAAAGTTACAGGAATTTTGGATGTATCAAAGACTTCATTTGTTCTTTGGCAGAGAGAGAGAGAGAGAGAGAGGAGAGAGAGAGAGAGAGAGAGAGAGAGGAGAGAGAGAGGAGAGAGAGGAGAGAGAGAGAGAGAGAGAGAGAGGAGAGAGGGGTGAAGAATCAGCTGATCATGTTCCAAATAGTTCTTGCCACTAAACCAATAGATATGCAAGGGACACGTGGCAGGAATTTGCAAATAAATGCTCAATGATTTCCGTATCTAAATTTGCTTCGGTTTTTATCAATATTCAATTTGGACTTAATGTACATGGGTAATGTAATATATAATTATATGAATATAAGTTGGTGTTTTAACTGATTAATAAGTTGCTAAATAAACAAATAAATATAAATCAAGTTTTCAATAATTAAAGTTTTCATTAATAAAAATATATCATCTGATATATATACAAATATAAATATACATATACATAAACATTTATACATATATATACACATATATATACATATGTATATGTATTATATATATATATATATATATATATATATATCTGCATATATATATGCATATATATATATAATATATATATATATATATATATATATATTTCTCAAAAAGGACAGGGAAATAGGTAGTTCTATATATCCATTTCAATTGTACTTGTCATAGGTTTCTTTGTTTTGTTCTGTAGTTGCTAATGCCATTCAGTTTCTATTTGCGCTAATGCGAGGTTGGTTCCACTTCTGTTTTATGAATATTTTTACTTGAATTTTTAATTTTTTTTTTTTTTTTTTTTTACCAATTTTCACTT
>NC_090741.1:56846879-56854379 GCF_036898095.1 Palaemon carinicauda
TTATTATTATATTATTATTATTATTATTATTATTATTATTATTATTATTATTATTATTATTAGCTAAGCTATAACCCTAGATGGAAAAGCAAGATGCTATAAACCCAAAGACTCCAACAGGGAAAAATAGGCGGAGAGTGTCTGGCAAAAATGCTTTATAATACATTAAATTTGTATATTTTTTTATAATATTTTTGTTTTAATAACATTATTTAGCGATATTTGAGAACAATTAATTTTACCTTAATATGATATTTATGTTATTCAATTTGATACATTATTACTATCTATACGATAATTGGTATCTTATCTTTATCATTGTTGATTAAAATCAATATGAATATCACCATTACTATTATCATCACATTATAAAAAAAAATTATAATTTTAATAAATCATGAAGTTTCTTTTAAAAATTGTGGATAATAAATTAAATAGCTAAAACATTAACTTAATTTAGAAAATTGATAACCACCAGAAACATAAATTAAATATTAAAATATTAAAAATTTTAAATGATAAAAATATTATTAACATTAAATATAATTAATATTAATATAATTAACATCATTTCAATACAAAATATTTAAAAAAAATATAAAATATAAAAAAAAATATGAAATTAAATAAGAGATAAACTCAAATGAAAGGGTACAGCTTACTGTGCTCCTTACATGGAACACCGTAGGCTGAAATATTTCTGATTTATATTTCTCTTCTCTCCAGTCTCTTTCGATTTTGCTGTCCAACTCCCCTAACTATCTCAGATTAACGCTCACCCAATAAATGAATTTGATGGAATTCTAATATAATAATAATAATAATAATAATAATAATAATAATAATAATAATATCCTCTATATAATAAAGACCAAAAAGCTGACTATACAGATATATATATATATATATATATATATATATATGTGTGTGTGTGTGTGTGTAATATGTATACATAATATATATATATATATATATATATATATATATAATATATATATATACATATATATATTATGTATACATATTACATATATATATATATATATATATATATATATATATATATATATTATATATGAATATATATATAAGCATTTCTTTCTGGTCACGCTCAGCTCTCCCCATCCTCGGGTAGGGGAGAGGGAGTATTCATACCATGGTGAAATGGGGTACGGTACATGTGTGTGCATATTTATCTAAATTACAACAATGACAAGAAGAAGAAGAAGAAGAAAAAGAGGAGGAGGAAGAAGAAGTAGAAGAAGAAATGGAGAAATTAGTCTTAACAATTTCCAGTAGCGTTTCAAGGCAAGGTAAAAATAGAAAGGCCAGCAAGAAGACTAGACTAGACTTTACTACAAGAGCACCATCAGGAAAAGGTTAACAACCGCCTCCAGGAACAGCAGAAGACGAAGCAGAAGGTGCAGTAGCATCCAGCAGGTGTGGCTCATAACCTTAAACCAGGTGTGCGCGAAGCCTTGGGCCTTGGGGTTAAAACATTCAAGCCCTTGGTCCCAAGCGGTTTTCAAATGGGTGAAGGAGGATGACTCATAAGAACTCTCTCTCTCTCTCTCTCTCTCTCTCTCTCTCTCATCTCTCTCTCTCTCTCTCTCTCTCTCTCTCTCTCTCTCTCTCAAATTGTAAAGATACACCACTAAATGTGGTAATTTCTTGTACATACAGAATAGCAAATACATGGAACGGGACTTCCAGCGGATGTAGTGAACAGTAACACGGTAAACGAGTTCAAGAAAAAGTTAGACAAGATCATAAGAACTCTCTAAACGTTTAAACTAAATCGCTCTACTAAGAGCAAATGGAGTCTCCGTGGATGGACTAAAAAGTCTTTGAGACATCCAAAATCCTTGTAACTCCTTGTAACTCTAGAGAAACACACACAAACTCAATTGAGGGAGGCTTCACATCGCCCCACGCCAGGAAGGGGTCACTAATCGAAAATTTGAGAACTGAAGGCTAAATTAGCTATAAAATCATAACGTATAATCCTACTGCTTCTCTTATGGGCTTTGGGAAGAAATTGAAAGAGTAATGTAAATATATTCGTACATAATAAACATACACATATATACCAATACGTATAGATATAAAAATTCATACGTGTGTATGTGTCATGTTCCCATTAGTAGAAACTGCATTTTTATTATGTAACATTTTCCACACTCATGCACATCATTTTAAGATGTATAAGTTACTTAAATGTGGATTAGATTATAAGAATTCCTAAAATCCTAGTTATTAGAAATGCAAACTTTAATACAGTTCCAAGAAATTGGAAACAAACATATCTTCCTATACCTATTAAAGATGGGTAGGCCTACAGTTTAGTATCTAGTACTATCTAAGGGATAGACTCGCTGCTTTATCTGATACTATTTAAAACATTAATATTAACTGATGAGAATCAGTAAGAAATATTTCCCTTACACTGTCGGATAACCTTATAAAAAAAAATGTACATATATAAATGTTTTGGGCCTTTGTATTTCCTGCAAATTTCTTAATTTTATAGGTACCCATTTCAAAAGCTGTAAAATGGTCTAAATTCCATTTTTAAAAATCAATTAAATGGAAAATTTAATCTACTCAAAATAGGCTTGAAAAAAAAGTACATGTATAAATGTTTTGGCCTTTATATTCCTGCAAGTTTTGTATTTCTGTAGGTACCTCTCAAAAGCTGTAAGTGATCTCAATTTCAGTTTATAAATCAATTACATGGAAAATTTTAATGAAATCAACTCAAAATATGCTTTAATGATACATACAAGTATCTTAAAACTCCAGAAATAAACCAAAATTTGAGATAAGATTTGTAAACCCACAAAGTATGCCTAACATTTCGATAAAAATCCCTGTAACAGATATGAAAATCAACATACCATGAGAAAAAAAAAAAACAGTAGGTTTGTTGCCAAGGCGATGAAGAAGTACAATAACCCTAAAACCGTTTCACGTCAGTATTTTTCCAAAGAGTTTTAGGCCTACTAACGAGAAAGCTCTAGTCGTGATTCAGTGGAAATTCCGACACTTCAGTCTACGGTTTTTAACACTATACTGTGTATTCATTCAAATTCCAATAAATAATTTGACTAATTAATAGTGATAATACAAAGTATTGTTTTATATTTCATATAGTTTACATAGGAGTATTTTATTTTAATGTTGTTACTCTTCTTAAAAATTTAATTTTCCTTGTTTCCTTTCCTCACAAGGCTATTTTCACTGTTGGAGCCCTGGCTTATATCATCCTGCTTTTCCAACTAGGGTTGTAGCTTACCATGTAATAATAATAATAATAATAATAATAATAAAAAGTAAATGGCAGTTCGGCGTGGAATTTTCTGGCAAGACATCTAGGCTATTGCAATGAAAGAGAGAAATTTGCACAATTGACTTGAATGAACCAATTGTGACTAGGTCTGTGAATACCATTCTCTTATTTCATGATTTCTGATCATTGTCTGAAGTCTAGGCCAAACCAATTTCGTCACTATTCACAGATAAATTGTCTTTGAAACCTGATAAGTCTGTGTCTTGGTGTCTGTTAACCTGAGCTTTTCATATAATTTCATGAGCAATTAAACTATGAAAAAGGTTTTCATAGATTTTCAAAGGAATATTTACATGTTTCTGATGGATATCTATATATAAAGATTAATTTAAATATGTTAGGGATAACTTTTATACTATTTTAAGCAGATATTCAGAAAACGAAACTTGGTTTCGGCTTAAGTACATTTTCTACATTTTCTTTTACTTTCATTCAACCTAATATCGAATCTATAAAATTTGAATATTCAACAATAAACTAATGTTCGTTATGAAATTCATTATTTTATTGTAAATTACTTATATTTTGACAAATCAAAGGACCAATATAGAGATTACACAGATAACTGAAATTCGTTAGGGAAATTTCCACTACGTCTAGTACGACATCAGTTGGAGAGGTGACAGAACTAAATCTACTGTATATATTTAGGCGTATGAGACTCATAGCTTTCATACACCATAGATTCTTAATCTTTGCTTATATTTGATTTTTTTATTTAATAAAAAAAACTATATTTTACGGTATTACGTTTATGAATACTTGAGACGCCTTTTAAGAATCTGGTTACATTTCATCTCTCTCTCTCTCTCTCTCTCTCTCTCTCCTCTCTCTCTCTCTCTCTCTCTCTCTCTCCTCTCTCGAGAGAGAGAGAGAGAGAGAGAGAGAGAGAGAGAAAGTAAATGAAATGAGAGAGAGAGAGAGAGAGAGAGAGAGAGGAGAGAGAGAGAGAGAGAGAGAGAGAGAGAAAGTAAATGAAATGAGAGAGAGAGAGAGAGAGAGAGAGAGAGAGAGAGTGGAGAGAGAAAGTAAATGAAATGAGAGAGAGAGAGAGAGAGAGAGAGAGAAGAGAGAGGAGAGAGAGAGAGAGAGAGAGAGAGGGGGGGGATGGGGCTACAATAAAAAAATCTGGGGTCACATTAAGAAATGGTCATCCACAAAAAAAGTATATTAAAATATATGCTTCAAAATTATCTTTACTCTTTATTATTCTATTATATAAGAAATTAATTTGAATTAATATGTCTCCAGTATTCAATATCAAGTGAATCAATTTAAGAAAAAAATACAAATATAAAAAAATGCAATATAATTTATATGAATCAAGTTATTCTAGAGCATTAAAATAGATTAATTACTAAGGATAAAAACACAGCTATTATCTAATTATAATCATTATTATTACTTGTTAAGCTACAACCATAGCTGGGGAAAGCAGGATTCTATAAGCCCAGGCGCCCAATCAGGGAAAATAGCCCAGTGAGGAGAGGAAACAATGAAAAAAAATTTTTTAATAACAGCAACATTAAATAAATATTCCTATATAAACTATAAAAACTTTAACAAAATAAGATGAAGAGAAATAAGATAGAGTAGTGCGCCCGAGTGTAACCTCAAGCAAGTGAACTCTAAACCTAGACCGGCAGAAGACCATGGTACAGAGGCCATGGCACTACCAAAGACTAGAGGACAATGGATTGACTTTGGAGTGTCATTCTCCTAGAAGAGCTGCTCGGAAAGAAGATAGTTACCATCCACACCCCGTCACTCAGAGGAAATAACTTAAAAATCTTAGCAAGTACTTAACATTCCAAAATGACCACTAGAAGGGCACTCATAGAGCGCAGACCTCCGCCGAGGCAGCCCATTTCTCGACTTAACCTTTGACCTTAACATGTATTAATTGGGTGTGAATTTTAGTACAGTAAAATATGAACCAAGTTTGGAAGTCTCTGTGACAACGATATTCCAAACTTATGGCTGATTACGTAAATTAGACATTTTGCTTGACCGTGACCTTCACCTTTAACCTTGACCTTTCAAAAATTAATTATTTCCAGTTCTTTAAAAAACAGTTAATCCCTGCAAGTTTTTATTACTCAACGATTAAAATTGTGGCCAGGAAGCTCTTCAGCAAACACACAAACAAACACACGCACAATCACACGAATAGGGGCCGAAAACATAACCTCCTTCCAACTTCGTTGCGGAGATAAAAATATCTATAACACCCTTAACATAGAAATAACCACAATAAGACCTTGAAACTCCAGTGATTTCCGGTATTACCTGGTTAATAATAATCAGTAGATAAAGACAGAGTCCTGTACACTGATTACAGGTTAGAAGTTACAGATACATCTGAGAGAGAGAGAGAGAGAGAGAGAGAGAGAGAGAGAGAGAGATAGCAAAAATGTAGGACTGGAAATGAATATGAGTAAAACTAGGATAATGTTCAATGAAAATGCAGAGATAACAAACAAAGGTTATGGATGAATCTCCAGAGAGAGAGAGAGAGAGAGAGAGAGAGAGAGAGAGAGAGAGAGCAGCAATGTAGGACTGAAAATGAATATGAGTAAAACTAGGATAATGTTCCATGAAAATACAGAGACAACAAATAAGGGATATGGATGAACCTCTAGAGAGAGAGAGAGAGAAGAGAGAGAGAGAGAGATGTAGGACTGAAAATGAATATGAGTAAAACTAGGATAATGTTTAATGAAAATGCAGAGATAACAAATAAGGGTTATGGACGAACCTCTGGGGGGGAGAGAGAGGAGAGAGAGGAGAGAAGAGAGAGAGGAGGAGAGAGAGAGGAGAGAGAGAGAGAGAGAGAGAGCAAAAATGTAACTGAAAATGAATATGAGTAAAACTAGGATAATGTTCAACGTAAATACAGAGACAACAAATAAGGGTTATGGACGAACCTCTGGAGAGAGAGAGAGAGAGAGAGAGAGAGAGAGAGAGAGAGAGAGAGATAGAGTGTAGGACTGAAAATGAATATGAGTAAAACTATGATAATGTTCAATGAAAATGCAGACTACAAATAAGGATTATGGATGAACCTCTTAGAGAGAGAGAGAGGAGAGAGAGAGAGAGAGAGAGAGGAGAGAGAGAGAGAGAGAGAGAGAGAGAGAGAGAGGACAACCTTCAAAAATTCCAACTTGGCGTAAATGGTGTTTTGCTGTTCATCAGGTTTAAAAAAGTTTTATTTCATAGGTTACTTATTTATCCAACGTTGGGGTTTATCTTTTTATTCTAATACGTGATTTATCTTTAGTTTAGTTTCTTCTTTTCTTAATTTATTTAGTTTAGTTTATTCTTTTCTTTATTTTTCCGTTCTGTCTTGTCAGGTAAGCCCGGATGAATCGTCCGGCTTATAGCACTCAGCCCGGCCAAACAGGTTTGGCAGATTGGCTAACAACAACAACAACAACAACAACGATAATAATAATAATAATAATAATAGTAAAACTAATATTAATGTTAAATTAAGGACATGTAACGCAATAAGGCCAAGAGTAATAACTACATACGAATAATTAGATGCGTATAACTACATGCGTCAAAATGGGCCGATTATACAACCTTACTTGAAGAGAAGGAAACAAAAAGCGTATGGTCTTAGTAAATACAAGTATCTATGAAAATTTTAGCATTAAATACCTCACAGATGTAAGCATCTCTGATTTTAGATTGATATTCAAATCTATTCACATTATTCCAATAAACGTGTAATTTTCTTTATAAAAATTAGTCAATTTCTTTAATTTCATGAGTATATTAACAAATACTGGGTTTCACAAAACCGGCAAGGAAAGAACGGACACAGCTTCTAATAAATAAGTCAGATAAGAAAAATGTTTATTAGTGAAGTGTATAAAAAATAAATTATAAAAATTCTGAAGGTCAATTCTTAAGGCAGACATTATTTGCATAAAAAGATAATAGTTTTTTTTAAACATATGGGGGAAGTTTGCGAAAACATCTACGCTTATATAACGAGATGAACTTGCGTAAGAATACGCATTAGAAATTTGTAGGAGAGTTTGAAGGTATCTCATAATACGGAAAAGGTTCAAACTGTATGTTGACAATTGTAAAGTTATTTCAAATTTTAACTAATGAGAAAGATCTTAAGTTTATTTTTG
>NC_090741.1:56861879-56866879 GCF_036898095.1 Palaemon carinicauda
AAATAATTGTTTAAATTTCCGAAGCACTGTTCATCGATTTTCTTTTATATTATTATTATATACCAAAGTTATTTAAAGTATGATCCTTGATGCAAGTAATTTAATGAAATCGTCAAAATTAGTTTCTTTTTATAACAATTTTAAAGTTGATGTCATAACAATATATATGATGTAAAACTAATTTGATATTTCACAATATGTTCTCAATTAAAAAAAAAAAAAAAAAAAAAAAAAAAAAAAAAAAAAAAAAAAAAAAAAAAAAAAAAAAGTCTTCTAACTGACATGTTCAGTAATGCCCTAAAGACTGGTTTAAAATCAGATACAGATTAAAAAAAAAAAAAAAAAAAAACATTTAAAAATTAGAACAAATGCAACTTTGAAAAAAATAAATGCTCTGGAAAATATTCAGGAACATGGAAAGACGAAAATAACCTTCGTCATCCCTGCTTTTAAAGAAGCTACAACCTCCCACTAAAGTCTGACCGGAGAACTATAACGAGCTAATTGATTGAATCTATGAATTTGGACTAGTGTATATACCATACTGTTGGGGCCTATGAGGCCATTCTATGCTCTCGTGCATCTAGGGCAAAACTAGTTACACTGATGTAAAAGTTACAAGAGGTTTGACAACATGAAAATAGGATCGGAGGTAGAGTAGAAGGACATAAAGTAAGTGCAGATTGGGACTAAAGCAATGCTGCAAAGACATTTAAATAATTCCTACAGTGCACAGCAAGAGGTGCACTGAGGGCAATAGCTCGACAAGTTCAAGCTTCACAAATAGGACAATTAAACAGGAATCCTTAGAAAGATGCAAACAAACTGTCATTAGAAATCAAGGCAGTTAGGCGGTTGTTGAAACTTGCCTTAAGCGTTGCCACGTTCGCCCATGAAACTTGTTAGTTTTACGGATTACCATCACTGCCACGTTTCCAATGCAACTCATCAGTTTTATGGACTGCCATCGCTGGCAAGATTCCTGTGGAGCTCGTCAAGTTTCACGAATTTCCAGCGCTACCACATCTCCTTGGAGCTTGTCAGTTTTACGGATTGCCACCGCTGCTACATTTCTCACGAAACTTGTCAGTTTAGCGGATTACCAGCCTGCCACGTTTCCAATGGAACTCTTCGGTTTTCTGGATTGTCAATGCTGGCAATTTTCCCGTGGAGCTTGTCAGTTTCACGGATTGCCAGCTCTACCACGTCTCACATGGAACTTGTCAGTTTTATGAACTGCCAATGCTGGCAAGTTTCCCGTGGAGCTTGTCAGTTTCACAGATTGCTAGCCCTACCACGATTCATGGAGCTCATCAGTTTTATGAATTGCCAACGCTTTCAAATTTACCGTAGAGCTTGTCAGTTTCACAGTTTGCCAGCGCTACCACATCTCCCATGGAGCTTGTCAGTTTTACGGATTGCCAGCGCTGCCACGTTTCCCATGAAACATGTCAGTTTCACGGATTACCAGCGCGCTGCTACATTTTCAATGCAACTCGGTCAGTTTTATGGACTGCCATCGCTGGCAAGTTTCCCGTGGATCTAGTTAAGTTTCACGGATTACCAGCGCTACCATGTCTCCCATGGAGCTCGTCAGTTATATGGATTCCCAATGCTGGCAAGTTTCCCATGGAGCTCGTCAGTTTCATGGATTGCCAGCGCTACCACGTCTCCATGGGGCTTGTCCGTTTTACGGATTGCCAGCGCTGTCACATTGCACATGAAACTTGTCAATCTTAAGGATTACCAGCGGTACTATGTCTCCCATGGAGCTCGTCAGTTTTATGGTTTGTCAACGCTGGTAAGTTTCCTGTGGAGCTTGTCAGTTTCACGGATTGCCAGCGCTGCCACGTCTCCCATGGAGCTCACCAGTTTT
Organism: Palaemon carinicauda; assembly: GCF_036898095.1. NCBI lineage: Eukaryota > Metazoa > Arthropoda > Malacostraca > Decapoda > Palaemonidae > Palaemon > Palaemon carinicauda. The sequence continues at coordinate 56,863,756 of NC_090741.1, forward strand.
ATGGATTGGCAACACTAGCAAGTTTTCCGTGGAGCTCGTCAGTATCACATATTGCCAGCACTACCACGTCTCCCATGGAGCTTGCCAGTTTTATGGATTGCCAACGCTGGCAAGTTTCATGTGGAGCTTATTAATATCACAAATTGCCAGAGCTACCACGTCTCCCATGGAACTCGTCAGTTTTACAGATTGCCAGCGCCGCCACGATTCACATGAAACTTATCAGTTTTACGGTTTTTTTACGGATTGTCGGAGATGGTACATTTCACGGATTTTTTACGGATTGCCAGAGCTGCCACATTTCACATGAAACTTGCCAGTTTTAAGGATTTTTTACGGATTGCCAGCGCTGTCACGCTTTGCAGATTGACAGTGCTGACAAGTTTCCAATGAAGCTGGTCAGGTTTACGGATTGCCAGCATGTACACGTTTACCATGAAACTGGTTAGTTTTATGGATTCATAGTGCTCACGTTTCAAACGAAACTGGTCAGTCTCAAAGAAATTGCCACTCTAAAAATATTGCCATATTCCACTGATTATCACTTATCTATGGAGGGTTATGGTGGCCTGGTGGTACCGTCCTTGCCTGGTGATTGCCAGACTGGGGTTCGAGTCCCGCTCAAACTCGTTAGTTCCTATGATCGTTGCATCCTCACCATTGTTGTGAGCTAAGGAGGGGGGGGGGCGGGTTTGGGGGAGCCTATAAGTCTATCTCCCGAGTCATCCACAACCATTACCTGGCCCTCCTTGGTCCTAGCTCGAGTGGAGAGGGACCTTGGGGCCTGATCATATGTAATATGGTCAGTCTCTAGGGCATTGTTCTGCTTGACAGGGCAATGTCGCTGTTCCTTGCCTCTGCCATTCATGAGTAGCCTTTAAGCTTCTAAACAGTGAATCAGATAAGAAAATACAAAATATGGCAACAGTACTAATGTCCAAGGCTTAACCTTTTCTTGACTTAGTATAATATTGAGAAGAGATTACTAAATACAGGAGAGAGAGAGAGAGAGAGAGAGAGAGAGAGAGAGAGAGAGAGAGAGAGAGAGAGAGACTATCCCAGTAACATACTCCTTGCACACTGGACTTGAATGAAAGTCCGTGACCTACATTCTGGTAGATACGTGTATGTTTGTGTGTGTGTTTGTGTGTGTTTGTGTGTGTGTGTGTGTGTGTTTTCATCAAACTGAAAGTGACTGTATTGGAAGTGGAACGAAACATTCAATGGGGCGTACTCTGTGAACCTGTTCTCATCTTAACCGCAAAAGAGCATTATTCATTCAAACAAATTTTCTTATTGTAAAACCAGTCATTTGCCACTGTTTTTTCTTTTCTGTTTTTTTTTTTTACGAAATACCAAGTTAATTACACAAACATTATTACTATATGTGATGAATTTTTATTCAATTGTAAAAGAAAAAGTAAGACTAATTATCTCTTCTTGTGAGCATATAAATAAAAATTTCTTAATGAAAGAATTAAGAACTTTACACGTATACGCAAGCACATAATCGACATTTTTTTTTTATTCAATTAAATTTATAGCCATAGCTTGATCAAGATTAAAAGATTGCCATAGCTTCTGTGCCATGGCCTGCCAATGTCTTGGATTAGAGTTCTCTTGCTTGAGGGTAAACTCGGGCACACTATTCAATATTGTTCTTTTTTTTCCTTCTTTTAAGTTTTTATAGTTTATATATGATAGATCTTATTTGATGTTGTTACTATTCTTAAGTTATCTTATTTTAATTATTTATTACTTCTCTCGTAGTTTATTTATTTCCTTTCCTCACTGGGATATCTTTCCCTGTTGGAGCCCTTGGGCTTATAGCATCTTGCTTTTCCAACTAGGGTTGTAGCTTAGCATAAAAACAACAACAACAACAACAATAATAATAATAATAATAATAATAATTATTATTATTATTATAATAATAATAAGAATAATAATAATTAATAAAAATAGTAATAATAATATAAATGATAATAATAATAATAATAATAATAATAATAATAATAAAACTCATGAAATCCCCACAAAAAAGGGTGGCACACGTAAAGAATTCTGTTTGGGGAGAAAGTGGGGGGGGGGGTTTACTAGCCAAGATAGTAGTCCGAGTGAGGGGGGAGGGGGGGGGGACTAGCCAAGTGTTCCTTGGGGCTGAGAGGAACGGACGTGATGTTGGGCGCGTGGTCTTAAACGTGATGAGAAAGAAAAAGGAGAAAGATGAATTATAATCAAAAAAGGAGAGGTTAGGTTACTTAAAAGGGCGTTTATATGTGTGTTGTGGAATACATGCATACATACATACATAGATATATATATATATATATATATATATATATATATATATATATATATATACAAACATGCAGTATACATTTATATGCATTAATGCATATATAAATTTATACGTATATGCATATTAATAGGTATACAAATTATATATATATATATATATATATATATATATATATATATATATATATTTATATATTTACATATATATTATATAATATATATATATATATATATATATATATATATATATATATATATATATGTATGTATCAAGGTCGATATAACTTGATGAAGACGAAGATAAAGAAAATCATAGAACAGTTAATGCAATCAAGGTTAAAAGATACGAGAACAGATGAAAGTTACTCTATATTTTGCCTCCCCAGGAAATTTAATCAACCAAAATATCTAAACATGAGTCTTTACCATAATATCTATCATGAAATGTTTTATTAAGCAAATCCTCTGTTGGTAAACCCATAATACAATGTGTTAATACTTTATAACCAAATCAAGGCACATTACAACTATTGCATTCTGCTAATTCGGGATCAAATGCTAAAGAAAGACTATTACAGACAAGGTTAATACTTTCTCCACTTATCCAGTTCAAAGCAGCGTTTAAATAATCATCTCCAAGGTTACTCGAAACTATCTAAGGAAGTACGTTTTATCTATTAATCCTCGTAAAACGTACGTCAGACACGTCTTTAATACGTACTACGAGAGTAAGACGGGGCGAGATGAACAACTGATGTTGATGTTAAAATTAGGTTACTCAAAACTATTTCAGGAAGTACGTTTTACCTATCAATCATGGTAA
>NC_090741.1:56871879-56881879 GCF_036898095.1 Palaemon carinicauda
AAGGAGAACATTTCAACATAAGCAAGAGAACATTTGAACATGAGCAGGAGAACATTGAGCATGAGCAAGAGAACATTTGAACCTGAGCAAGAGAACATTGAACATGAGCAAGAGAACATTTGAACCTGAGCAGGAGAACACTGAACATGAGCAAGAGAACATTTGAACTTGAGCAGGAGAACATTGAACATGAGCAAGAGAACATTTGAACTTGAGCAAGAGAACATTTGAACCTGAGCAGAAGAACACTGAACATGAGCAAGAGAATATTTGAACCTGAGCAGGAGAACATTGAACTTGAACAGGAGAACATTTCAACCTGGGCCGGAAAACATTAAACCTGGGCAGGAGAACATTGAACCTTAGCATGAGAATATTTGAACCTGGGTAGGAGAACAATTGAGCCTGGGCAGAAGCACATGGAACCTGGGAAAGAGAATATTTGACCCCATACAGGACAACATTTGAACCTGGGCAGAACATTGAACTTGGACAGGAGAACATTAGAACCTGGGCGGGAGAACATTGAAATCGGACAAAAGGACATTTGGACCTGGGCAGGAGAACATTTAAACCTACACAGGAGAACATTTGAACCTGGACAGGGCAAGAGAATATTTGAACCTAGGCAGGCCAGGAGAATATTTGAACCTGGGTAGAGCAGAAGGAAGTTCAAACCCAGGTAGGAGGAAGTTTGAATCTAGACAGTAGGAAGTTTGAACCTCGACAGTACGAAGTTTGAACCTAGGCAGAAGGAAGTTTGAACCTAGACAGTAGGAAATTTGAACCTAGGCAGAAGGAAGTTTGAACCTAGACTGAAGGAAGTTTGAACCTAGGAAGAAGGAAGTTTGAACCTAGGAAGAAGGAAGTTTGAACCTAGGAAGAAGGAAGTTTGAACCTAGGAAGAAGGAAGTTTGAACCTAGGCAGAAGGAAGTTTGAACCTAGACTGAAGGAAGTTTAAACCTAGGAAGAAGGAAGTTTGAACCTAGGCAGTAGGAAGTTTGAACCTGGGCTAGATTAATTTTGAACATAGGCAGGAAGATAATTGAACAAAGGCAATAAAACATTTGAACCTTGGAGAGAAAAAATTGAACTTGGGCAAAATATCTGAACCTACCCAGGACATTTGAACATGGACACGAGAACATTTGAACCTAGGTAAGAGAAAATTTGAACCTCGTCAGGAAGATATTTAAACCTTTGAAATTTAATACTAAATCCAGCATTTCATACTTTTGCTTAAAGAGTTGGTAAGAGTTTCAAATTGTTAAATCACAATTATTATTTTTTTTCTATAAATTTATCAGGGATAAACTGTACCTAATTGGATATCTGAATTTGAGAAATATGGCCCAGCACAGTGTCCTTGAAGACCATTCAACTCTAAATATGCAACTAGTAGAAACCTCTGCAGTTTCCAGACTAATGTGTCAGGTTAGGTTAGGTTAGGTTAGGTTAGGTTAAGGGCACGACTTGTTCCTATTAAAACAATGTCTTCTGGGGTTAATTGAAGCTATATGCTTTTTTTTTCTCAATAGACATTTTTTGAAAAAGTTGAAAGATAAATTTTCACAAAAAGTTGAGTACTAGATATTTTGTTAACTTTTTAATCTGTATTGAAAGAACTATTTTATCCATATAGGCCTATATAGACTAATTTTTAAATTTATCATTTTTCTTATGCAAGTATTTTTATTACTAAAACTGAATGTATAGAATGTAGGCTATAAAATTCCTTATCATTTCAGATTTGAATGACGAAAATGGATCAAATTTAGAAAGAGTAGGAGCAAATTTCCTCTGAAAATTTCATATATTGAGAAATCAGGCATCAAGCTTTTTTGGTACAAAGACTTAAATGTGTACAAGTATGGGAATTTGGCGAGCCCTTTCTCTCAAATCCCAAAATATCTCTCACCACACATATTTCTAGGCTACATATATTAAAAAATTTCCACACATGAGCAAGACTGGCTAACATGATACAATTTCGTCTATGTATTTCTCCCATGGCAAATTTTATGCTTTTGGCTTACCTAGATATATAGTCTTTGACACTTTATGCATTTTTTAACATAATCACAACACATATATTTTAAATATAGAAACAAACAGACAAAGAAATAAGAACACACCTTTACGAATCCCACAGTTTATAGAAAACGGGCAATCTAGGACTCAGATAATCAAAGAAAATTGTATATTTTTATGGGATACTAAGGTAAATATTTTTACAGGAAATTTTTGAGGAAAAAAATCAAATAAATAGGTACTGCAGGTCAAAAACTGCCTACGTATGGGACCTCCCTGCTCGTCTGCATACACAAAAAGGACTTTTTATCAATAGAAAGATAGTTTTCATTAATAAAATAACTAGAAAAATTAAATATAGACGTTCTCATAGCCCAAAAAATGCAATTATCTAAATTTCCATAATTACAGGCCAGAGGTAGTCAGCCACACTCCTTATACAAGTCAGCCTTCATTCATTCATTATTCAGCATTCATTACATGCCAAGAGATACTATTATTAATAAAATATCGAGGAAGCAATTGATACATAAGTTACGTCCATGGAAATTGTCAATGTTTGTGTCCAAAGCAAATGACGTTTCACCAATAGAGTCCTTTCAATGCCGTCACTGGGAATCGCCGGCGGCCATGCTGGAGGACATACAAAGCGAAAACATGGCGTCTGCTACAGCGAATATGGACAATGAGAGCGACTTTGTCTAACAATTGTCGGGTGATGATAAGCGTTTTTAAAAGCAGAAACTCGATCTAATTGATGGCCTAGATCCATACCAGATGCAGAATTCATTCAACTTATGGCACATGCAATTCAGATGCTTTTTAAACTTACAAAGGCAGAACATGAGTGGGCATACATTTCCATTGAATAATCTGCTTCCAGAATTTGTTGTTTTTCCCTTTAATGCTTTTGAGTCCAAAATTAGATAAACACTGGGCCAATGAAGGGAGTGTTTATAATTATAAAGCTAATATTGATCATTTAGCCTAACCTTGTGTATTATAATTTTTGATTGTCAAAATGTATGTAAAAGTTTTGCATTATAATGTCAAATCATTATCAGTTCATGCCTAACCATTGTATTTGTGTTTGGTTACAAATGCTATAATTTCTGATATACATATAAACATATGATGGACAAACTCTATTATAATGCTCTTGGATGATCGTTTTGCCTCCTTGCAATTAAATGCGTAAGTTTAATTATTTTTTCGGTGTTTCATATATAAGCTGAAGACCCCTTCGGATTAAACCAGCTTTCAGATATTATTATTATTATCATTATTATTATTATTTATAATCAATGTTTATTCATCACATAGGCCTGTATGTCTGCACAATTTAATACACAAATTAAAATAAATATAAATATACACTTAATTATATATAGGCATGAGCACCTTGACGAAATAGAGACCTAGGTAAGTAGCCTTTGTTAGTATAGCCAATATGGGCGCTTTTAATTTTTGTTTTGAAAGTCTGAGATGCCCCTTTTGATGTTTAAAAATTGAGATGCCCCCTGCCCCACACACACTACACACTGAACTGACGATGATACTTGTGAAGTCACCCATGCGATCGGATATAGCATGTTTACACAGGAATAATGATAATTTTAGGGCCTAGCCGAGACTGACCTGATATGAAATGATCAGAACAGATACGTGTGTAGGGTAGTGAGGATTCACGTAGATCAGCCCGTGATATTCAGGTCAACCACAAGTCACGTCTGCGCTTGGATAATTCTTCTGTATCTTTGTCCTGATTCTGAATAACTGCCGGTATGCGGTAGAAACTCTTGTCATCTCTTTGTCCTCTATTCCCACAACCAACAATAGCGCAAAAACTGGGCATTGTGTGAATGTGAATGTGATGAGATGGCTAACTATTCAAGAGTTTAACCACAGCTACTCACTGAACACGTCTTTGTATGTCCTCCAATATGGCGGACCGGAAGTTTGATGACGTATAATGAAAGGACTCTATATGTAGGCTGATGGCTGAAGGTATTCTTCCTTTATTAACAGACGTTTCCAAAGGATGAGGAGACTGAACTCTAGTCCACATAATGGATTAAAGAAAGGTAAAAAGCTCTCAAATAAAAGAAATGCCTCATGTTCAAATATTCTCCTGTCCAGGTTCAAATATCCACCTCTCCAGGTTCAAATGGCCAACTGTCCAGGCTCACATATCCACTTGTCCAGGTTCCAATATCCACCTGTCCAGGTTCCAATATCCACCTGTCCAGGTTCCAATATCCACCTGTCCAGGTTCCAATATCCACCTGTCCAGGTTCAAATAGCCACCTGTCCAGGTTCAAATAGCCACCTGTCCAGGTTCAAATATAAAGGGGATAGATAAACTTGTGGATAAAGAGGATAGATGAACTTGTGATTAAGTGTGCTATTGCCAGGATTAACTACTGTAAATCTGTCAGTTACAATCTACTTAAAGTCCAACGAGCAACATAAGAAATTACAACACAATAAATAGACGAGCAAGATTGATAAAAGGTGTCCCGCTATGGCGAAGGGATTATTATTATTATTATTATTATTATTATTATTATTATTATTATTATTATTATTTGCTAAGCTAAAACCCTAGTTGGAAAAGCAGGATGCTATAAGCCCAGGGGCTCCAACAGGGAAAATAGCTCAGTGAGGAAAGGAAACAGGGAAAAATAGAATATCTTAAGAACAATAACATTACAATAAATATTTCCTAAATAAACTATAAAAACTTTAACAAAACAAGAGGAAGAAAAATTAAATAGTGTGCCCAAGTGTTCCCTCAATCAAGAGAACTCTAACCTCAGACAGTGGAAGGCCATGGTACAGAGGCTATGGCACTACCCAAGACTAGAGAACAATGGTTTGATTTTGGAGTGTCCTTCTCATAGAAGAGCTGCTGACCATAGCTAAAGAGTCTCTTCTACCCTTACCAAGAGGCAAATGGCTAATGAACAATTACAGTGCAATAGTTAACCCCTTGAGAGAAGAATTATTTGGTAATCTCAGTGGTGTCAGGTGTATGAGGACAGAAGAGAATATGTAAAGAATAGGCCAGACTATTCGGTGTATGTGTAGGCAAAGGGAAAATGAACCGTAACCAGAGAGAAGGATCCAATGTAGTACTGTCTGGCCAGTCAAAGACCTCATAACTCTCTAGCAGTAGTATCTTAACGGGTGGCTGGTGCCCTGGCCAACCTACTACCTCTAATGCTAATACTAATTGAATTCAAGTGTCTATTAAACCTAGAATAGAGATTAAGATATGTACGATAACTCACCAAGTTATCAGAAACGGACGTGCAAAATATCTAAGATTATTGCTACACATCGTGCAACCAACTGATCGTGTTGACACGAGAATTGTTACAGGCGGTTTCAAGTTATCAGAGCTAAGCTGTACCTCTACTGTAAGTTCTAGGGCATTACAGTGTCCCACTAGACATTCAAAAGGCTGAAAATATTAAGGCTTCCAAGAAATATGTGTAGTTGAATCAGTAGAACTTCAAAAGTTCAAAGTTGGAGCAAATGTTTTCATGTTGACCAGGCTGACATGAGTCTGTTTTTGACGTTGTTAATAGTTTATATAGGACATATCTATTTTGACGTTGTTACTGTTTTTAGAATGATATATTGTTAATTTATTCTCATCATTTATTTATTTCCTTATTTCCTTTCCTCACTGGGCTATTTTCCCTGTTGGAGCCCTTGGGCTTATAGCATCTTGCTTTTCCAACTACGGTTGTAGCTTGGCTAATAATAATAATAATAATAATAATAATAATAATAATAATAATAATAATGTGTTTGTTTTCGAAGTGCTTCGATAATGTGGAGTTGACTATTAACATTAATGTGGAATCTAAATACCTAAGAATATATATAAAATACAGAACTTGTAGGTCCTATAAGGCACAAGGTTTCCATGTGTGAGAGAACAATGAAAACTGTGTTCAAGTAATTAAATAGTAAATAAAGGAAAAGTAGCTGTTCTCGAACATTGTCCCTCCCTTATCTTCGCCTCTCATGAACAAACTTTAAAGCTTGAATTAAAAGAAGGTCGTAAGTAAGAAGAAAACAATAGAAGTTTGATTTTATAATTTGGAAATCATTTGTCAATATTTGCAACAGAGACGATCGAATAATGTCAATAGTTGGTCTAAAATATTTAATCCTTCAAGGGAAATAGATAAACGCCTCACATTATTTTTGAAAATATATCTCACAACCCAACAGCTTAAACATTATTACTAAACAGTTACTTAATTCCTATTTACCCAAAGCAAATATGGTGTTTACCCTTACGTCAAGACCTTGGACATATAAGGCCATAAGGTCACTGTGGTCTCCCAATTGCCTGTGTGGATCGTATGACTCAGTGTCCTACTGTCCTACGTCACAAATTTGGGCCCAAGGATGTATCCTACTTTCTCCGTTTACCTGTATTAACATTAATGTGTCTACGTATGGAGCGGAGACGTGGGCAAGAAAGAAGACAGAAGAGAAGAAACTGGATGTGGCAGAGATGAGAATGTTGAGATGGATGTGTGGGGTGAAAAGAAGAGATAAGAAATGGAATGAGGTAATTAGGGGTACCAAAGGAGTTAAAGAATTATCAGATAAGATCCAAGAAAGTAGACTGAGGTGGTATGGTCATGTCATGAGAAGAGATGAACAGTATATCGGGAGGAGAGTGATGGAGTGTGGGACAGAGGTAGATGGAGAAAGCTGGCCAGAAACATCGACCCCACACAAGTGGGAAAAGATACAAACAAAGAAGAAGAAGAAGAAGAAGAAGAAGAAGAAGTGTTTATGTATGTGTATATCATATGTAAACTTAATGGATTTCAAATGCAGATATGTGCTAGATATTCACAGTTTGATGTGTGCGTGATATTCAAGATGTGCATGTACATGTACATGTACATACAAACACTTTGTTCAACAAATGGTGATGCAATATGTACACTACTTCAACACAGAGATAACCAGGAAATAGTCTATAAATTATTTCAAATAGGATTTTCGTCAAATTAAAAACAATGATAAAATTATAAAAAAAAAAAATAAAAAATAAAGTATGCATATTCACAAAATAATAGATTCACAAAAACAAAATAAAATAACTTGCAATAAAAGAAGAGAAATAAAACAGAATAACAAATAAACTTGAAAACTATTATGATAAATTTATATACTTTCCTTAAAAAAACTTCAAATGCGTTTGAAATTTATGTAATGTGGTTCTACTGAAATTCAAGGCATTATCAGTAAAATCGAGTGTGTAAAAATTACACACACAATTTATATATATATATACATATATACATATATATATACATATATATACATATATATACATATATATTATATATATATATATATATATATATATATATATACATATATATACATATATATATATATATAGAGAGAGAGAGAGAGAGAGAGAGAGAGAGAGAGAGAGAGAGAGAGAGAGAGAGAGAGAGAGAGAGAGAGAGAGAGCCTGTAATGTGGAGGGCAGAATACATATGACATGTATAGTACACATATGTATATGTATATTTATTTTTACTTCACGGAAACACACATGTATCTTGTATGTACAGAACCACAATTATATATAATGAACATATACATATGTATTATATATAATACCCACAGCACATATCCTGAATGTGTATAATCAATTTAGAATAAAGTCCCTCCAACTAATAATGAAGAATAAGAAAAATTATTCTCTAATAATAATACGTACTGTAATATTGATCCTAATCACCTGGATGTTAAAATACACTATGAAATAAATAACTAAATGAATATACATTAATTCTCTTGAAATTAATACACACTTCTATTTTTCTTTGGGCAATAAATACTTATTTCTAGAATATTTAGAATTTATAAAAAACTTTTTTTTTTCTAAAGGGAGGAGTCTAAATATAGTCATTATCTCTTAACTGATATGAACGTGTCTGGAGATAATCAATATGATGTAAGCGATTCGGATGTAGATATAACAATGGTCATCTGTTGCCTTTATAGGTTTTCTCACTAAATGTCTTTTTATAATTGCAATGTACCATATTACATAATTTTACTTGTACCGATAAAGACTTCGATAAGAAAACTCTTCCTATTGCTGTATCATTTCATAATTATTAATTCTTGATAAACAGAACTGCAGTCATTACAAAAACAAAGTTCATGTTAAAGTCACTATTTTTCTTATTTGAGTAATTAAATATAATTTACCAATTTAGATAAACTCTACCCAAGGACAGCTTGGTCTGGCGACATCTGGCAACTGAACGTTCCTGTTATCGACTTATAAGACAGACAGACCCAGGAATGTCAAGTGATGGTTTTTGCTTGTCAGTTAAACGCCAACTAGGAACAAATACTGAGAAATATAAATAAACTAGATCAGGCACTCGGTAGAGCACATACCTCTGCCTATATCATATTGTATATAATAAGATAGGCAATTTAATTATCCACATTTTGGCACTAGTTTCAGGCAAATCAGATAAAAATTAATCCTGATATATCAAAAGGACGTTTATTTTTTACCTTTTCGTGACCCTGGCCTTGACTTTTGACCCAATCACTCCAAGAATATAATCGAATCGTCCTTGGATCATGCCAATTCACCTCACCAAATTTTATGAGATTTGGTCAAATAGTTTTTGAGTTATGCGAGTCACAATCACACAGACATACAAAGTAATACACGCCTATTGAAACATAACAGTGTCCCGCTCATACCCATTAGTTTCTTTGGTCGCTACAACCTCACCATCCTTAGCTAAGGATGGGGGTGTTTGGGGGAGACTATAGTTCTATCTGTTAAGTCATCAGCAGCCATTGCCTGGCCCCCCTTGGTCCTAGCTTGGGTGGAGGAGGAGGGTTGGGCGCTAATCAAATGTGTACATTTGATCAGTCTCGGGCATCGTCCCGCTCAATAGGGCAGTGTCACTGTCCCTTGCCTCTGCCATTCATGAGTGGCCTTTAAACCTTTAAAAAAAAAAGGTATGCTTATCACACTGGTTGAATAATTGTTGGAACTAGATAAGAAATATCAAAATGACCTTGGTGGTCCGATTGTTAAATTGACGAGAGGTTAGACTGTTAAATAACACAATAAAGAATCACGTAATTTTTCTATTTTCTCATTTGTTTGAGGGCTGAAGTATCTATTAATACAGAGAGAGAGAGAGAGAGAGAGAGAGAGAGAGAGAGAGAGAGGAGAGAGAGAGAGAGAGAGAGAGAAAGAGAGACAGGTAGACAGACAGACAGACAGACAGAGAGAGAGAGAGAGAGAGAGAGAGAGAGAGAGAGAGAGAGAGAGAGAGAGAGAGAGACAGGTAGACAGACAGAGAGAGAGAAGAGACAGGTAGACAGACAGAGAGAGAGAAGAGACAGGTAGACAGACAGACAGACAGAGAGAGAGAGAGAGAGAGAGAGAGAGAGAGACAGAACGAGAGAGAGAGAGAGAGAGAGAGAGAGAGAGAGAGACAGAACGAGAGAGAGAGAGAGAGAGAGAGAGAGACAGAACGAGAGAGAGAGAGAGAGAGAGAGAGAGAGAGAGAGAGAGAGAGAGAGAGAGAGAGAGAGAGAGCTACATTGTCTTTTGAAGTGTCAATCCACACTCGAAATGATAAAGAGGTTATATTTAGCCAAACAGATAAATATGGAAAAATTGCTTTCGTAGAGAAAAGTTATATAAAGAATTTTTTTTAATGAGACTTTTAGATTATGAAATTACAATTTACATGGACCCAAAAATAGTTTGTATACATAGACAAACGCATACACATATACACATAGATATACATACTTATCCACAGAAATATACCTATACATTGGCATGCTTAAACATAAAAATACAAAAATGTACCTACAATTTGAAATGTATATACATAAATATACATATACATATATATATATATATAT
>NC_090741.1:56886879-56889379 GCF_036898095.1 Palaemon carinicauda
TGCCCTAGAGACTGACCATATATACATACGTTTAAAGGCCGCTCATGAATGGCAAGAGCAAGGGACAGTGACATTGCCCTATCGAGCAGGACAATGCCCTAGAGACTGACCATATATACATACGTTTAAAGGCCGCTCATGAATGGCAGGGGCAAGGGACAGTGACATTGCCCTATCGAGCAGGACAATGCCCTAGAGACTGACCATATATACATACGTTTAAAGGCCGCTCATGAATGGCAGGGGCAAGGGACAGTGACATTGCCCTATCGAGCAGGACAATGCCCTAGAGACTGACCATATAAATTATACATACGTTTAAAGAACGCTCATGAATGGCAGAGGCAAGGGACAGTGACACTGCCCTATCGAGCAGGACAATGCCCTAGAGACTGACCATGTATACATACGTTTAAAGGCCGCTCATGAATGGCAGGGGCAAGGGACAGTGACATTGCCCTATCGAGCAGGACAATGCCCTAGAGACTGACCATGTATACATACGTTTAAAGGCTGCTCATGAATGGCAGGGGCAAGGGACAGTGACATTGCCCTATCGAGCAGGACAATGCCCTAGAGACTGACCATATATACATACGTTTAAAGGCCGCTCATGAATGGCAGGGGCAAGGGACAGTGACATTGCCCTATCGAGCAGGACAATGCCCTAGAGACTGACCATATATACATACGTTTAAAGGCCGCTCATGAATGGCAGGGGCAAGGGACAGTGACATTGCCCTATCGAACAGGACAATGCCCTAGAGACTGACCATATAAATTATACATACGTTTAAAGAACGCTCATGAATGGCAGAGGCAAGGGACAGTGACATTGCCCTATCGAGCAGGACAATGCCCTAGAGACTGACCATATATACATACGTTTAAAGGCCGCTCATGAATGGCAGGGGCAAGGGACAGTGACATTGCCCTATCGAGCAGGACAATGCCCTAGAGACTGACCATATATACATACGTTTAAAGGCCGCTCATGAATGGCAGGGGCAAGGGACAGTGACATTGCCCTATCGAACAGGACAATGCCCTAGAGACTGACCATATAAATTATACATACGTTTAAAGAACGCTCATGAATGGCAGAGGCAAGGGACAGTGACATTGCCCTATCGAGCAGGACAATGACCTAGAGACTGACCATATATACATACGTTTAAAGGCCGCTCATGAATGGCAGGGGCAAGGGACAGTGACATTGCCCTATCGAACAGGACAATGCCCTAGAGACTGACCATATAAATTATACATACGTTTAAAGAACGCTCATGAATGGCAGAGGCAAGGGACAGTGACATTGCCCTATCGAGCAGGACAATGCCCTAGAGACTGACCATGTATACATACGTTTAAAGGCCGCTCATGAATGGCAGGGGCAAGGGACAGTGACATTGCCCTATCGAGCAGGACAATGCCCTAGAGACTGACCATATATACATACGTTTAAAGGCCGCTCATGAATGGCAGGGGCAAGGGACAGTGACATTGCCCTATCGAGCAGGACAATGCCCTAGAGACTGACCATATATACATACGTTTAAAGGCCGCTCATGAATGGCAGGGGCAAGGGACAGTGACATTGCCCTATCGAACAGGACAATGCCCTAGAGACTGACCATATAAATTATACATACGTTTAAAGAACGCTCATGAATGGCAGAGGCAAGGGACAGTGACATTGCCCTATCGAGCAGGACAATGCCCTAGAGACTGACCATATATACATACGTTTAAAGGCCGCTCATGAATGGCAGGGGCAAGGGACAGTGACATTGCCCTATCGAACAGGACAATGCCCTAGAGACTGACCATATAAATTATACATACGTTTAAAGAACGCTCATGAATGGCAGAGGCAAGGGACAGTGACATTGCCCTATCGAGCAGGACAATGCCCTAGAGACTGACCATATATACATACGTTTAAAGGCCGCTCATGAATGGCAGGGGCAAGGGACAGTGACATTGCCCTATCGAACAGGACAATGCCCTAGAGACTGACCATATAAATTATACATACGTTTAAAGAACGCTCATGAATGGCAGAGGCAAGGGACAGTGACATTGCCCTATCGAGCAGGACAATGCCCTAGAGACTGACCATGTATACATACGTTTAAAGGCCGCTCATGAATGGCAGGGGCAAGGGACAGTGACATTGCCCTATCGAGCAGGACAATGCCCTAGAGACTGACCATGTATACATACGTTTAAAGGCTGCTCATGAATGGCAGGGGCAAGGGACAGTGACATTGCCCTATCGAGCAGGACAATGCCCTAGAGACTGACCATATATACATACGTTTAAAGGCCGCTCATGAATGGCAGGGGCAAGGGACAGTGACATTGCCCTATCGAGCAGGACAATGCCCTAGAGACTGACCATATATACATACGTTTAAAGGCCGCTCATGAATGGCAGGGGCAAGGGACAGTGACATTGCCCTATCGAGCAGGACAATGCCCTAGAGACTGACCATAT
>NC_090741.1:56901879-56904379 GCF_036898095.1 Palaemon carinicauda
AACGATGGAAACTTAAAATTAGGAAAATAGAAAGAATAAAAACGCTAGAAACTTGAAATCAGAGAAAAAAAATATTTTGAAGAGAGAGAGAGAGAGAGAGAGAGAGAGTTTGCCGAAATTGGGAAGAGTAATATGTAGACAAACTTTTCACGGTAGAGAATTTCTATTAATCTCTTGTATTTTTTCTTATCCAAATATATTGTGAAGGAATACTATGAATTCGTTGGCTATCTATCTATTAACTATCTATCTAGATAGTCTATTTATCTATCGCTATCTATATATTTAACAATTTATGTACCTATCTCGCTATCTACCTATTTACCATTTTATCTTCCTATCTATCAATTGCATCAATTTATCTACTTGCCTATCTAGAGATAAATATATCCAGAGAGATAAGAGATAGATAGATAGTCTATCAGATAGATAATCTATTTCACTATCTATTTAACAAGTTATCTGCTTGTTCAACTGTATCTATCTGGCTCTTTCTATCTTGCAATGAATACATTTCAAGCTATCGACGAAATTAACAGATAGATAGATAGATAGATAGACAGATATTCAGTGTAGTAAATACATCTCAAGCTATCAAAATCATTAACAGTTGAATTGCGAATTATTCGCAAATATTGCCAACAAACAAAAATGACTCGCTACCTGTTGTTTTGCAATGACCTTCTCTTCGACAGTGTCCTCTGAAGCTCAAGATCAACATGCAGGGTTGCTAGAAATGATTCCAGGAGAGAGATTTATATATATATATATATATAATATATATATATATATATATATATATATATATAATATATATATATATATATATATATATATATATATATGTACACACACACATTATATATATATATATATAATATATATATATATATCAATATATATATATATATATATATATATATTAATACATATATAAATACATATATATATATACATTAATATATATATATATATATAAATACATATATATTAATATATATAAATAAATATATATATATCAATATATATATATATTAACATATATTTATATATATATATATATATATATATATATTGATATATATATATATATATATATATATATATATTTTATATATATATATTATATACAGTATATATATATGTATGTATATATATGTATAAATACACACACACACACATATATATATATATATATATATATATATATATATATATTAATATATATATATTAATATATATATATATATATATATATATATATTTTATATATATATATATATATATATATATATATTAATATATACAGTATATATATGTATATATATATATATATATATATATATATATATGTATAAATACATATATATATATATATTAATATATATATATATATATATATATATATATATATATATTTTATATATATATATTAATATATACAGTATATATATGTATATATATATATATATATCAATATATATATTAATATATATTTATATATATATACTGTATATATATATATATATATATATATATATATATATATATATCAATATATATATTAATATATATTTATATATATATACTGTATATATATATATATATATATATATATATATATATATATATATATTACTAATTTTATACCAATTGTAGCTATTACAATACTTGAATGATTGATGTATAAAGATACAGGATTTGAAAATACTTTGTCTCGAGAGCCAAAGACAAGGGCTTAATTATACAGTTAAAAATTTGCCGTAAAAAAACGGTACAAATCCTGGAATAAATGTTGCCAGGCATTTACAGTTTTAAAAGCTAATTTATTGACTTATAGGAGCGATATTATAGTCACCAACCTGTAAAAGATAATAACAAAGTAGGGTAAAATGACGGTCGCCTGTATTTTACTAAAATACGGCTGAGTGCGGTAGATTTGTACGAAGAATTTCCTATTGAAAAAAAAAAAAAAACTTTCTTTTTGTGTGTAAGACTGGCATTTATAGACTGATTTTCTTGTGTCATCACACGATTTTATTCAATTTTGTTCGTTCATAACAAATCTAAACAATAATTTGATTGGAACAACTATCTGTCCAGGAATCTTTATTTAAAAAATAATGTAAAATATTTAGCAATTACTTTCCCGTGAAATATCACGATAGGTTATTCTTCCATTTTGTTCTTTCCTAATAAAAGTAAACCCTAATTCAAACAACTATCTGCCCAGGAATCTTATTTTCCAATGGCTAATTATCCAGTGCCCACCCCCCCCCCAAAAAAAAGGGCAAATATTTTTCATAACCACCTACACTTTATTTTTTCATTCATCATTTGAGGATAAGTTTTTCTTCATTTTTTTTTTCATCATAGAAGTAAACAACAGTTTGAACAAGCAACTGCCCAGGAACTTTTTTTCCAATAGATAAATTCCCACTATGCCAAAAACAAAAAACTATGCCAAATATTTAGCATCAACTCCCTCCACAAGCAAAAC
>NC_090741.1:56914893-56919893 GCF_036898095.1 Palaemon carinicauda
ACCCTATTTGAAAAAGCATGATTCTATAAGCCCAAGGATTCCAACAGGGAAAAATAGCCCAGTGAGGAAAGGAAATAAGAAAATAAACTACAAGACAAGCAATGAACAATTAATTAAAAAAAAAATAAACTTCTAAAAAACTCAAAAATTATAGGTCTTATCCTAATATATAATTTTAGAGAGACAAGGTCTTACTACCAGTGAAACTGAGAATAAAGGTCAAGTGACCTTTCAATAAAAAAGAAAAAAAAAAAATGTATTCACATATTGGATTTGAAATTCGATTATTTACATGATTTTGTGATAGACAGTGAAAAATTAGTTACAATAGCTGTATTTGCCAATATCTGTTTATTAATTATGTTATATTTTGCTTATATTTACGACTGGACAAGGCAATATAACAAGGCCGTTTTCCTTAAATGATTTAATAAAATAACTAACTGATAACTCGAGCAAACTGGCCCGCCCCCATACGAAAATGTGGGTTCTAGATTAAGATTAGGACATAGTCTTAACACCAGGCAGGAGGAAATATGAACCTTGGGCATGAGAACATTTAAACCTGGGCAGGAGAACACTTACACCTGGAGAGGAGAACATTGAACCCGGGCAGGAGAACACTGGAATTTGGACAGGAGAACATTTGAACCTGGACATAACACTAGAACCTTTGGAGAACATTTGAACCTAGGTAGAACGTATGAACCTGGGCATGAGAACATTTAAACCTGGGCAGGAGAACATGGCACCTAGAGAGGAGAAAATTTGAACCTGGACAGGAGAATATTTGCACCTCGGTAGAAAAAAATTTGAATCTAACATTTGAACCTGGGCAGACCATTGGAATTGTGCAGGAAAACATTGAAACTGGGCAGAAGAATATTTGGACCTGAACAGGTAAACATTTTACCCTGAGCAGGAGAACATTTGAACCTGGGTAGTATATTTAAAACTGGACAGCATAACATTTGAACCTAAGCAAGAGAACATTTGATTTTGAACCTGAGCAAGAGAACATTTGAACCTAAGCAAGAGAACATTTAACTTTGAACCTGAGCAAGAGAACATTTGAACCTAAGCAAGAGAACATTTGATTTTGAACCTGAGCAAGAGAACATTTGAACCTAAGCAAGAGAACATTTGAACATGAGCAGAACATTAAACCTAAGCAGAAGAACATTTGATTTTGAACCTGAGCAAAATAACATTTGAACATGAGCAGAACATTGAACCTAAGCAGGAGAACATTGAGCCTGAGGAGAACATTTGAACCTGAGCAGGAGAACATTGAACCTGGGCAGGAGAACATTTGAACCTGAGCAAGAGAACATTTAAACCTGAGCAGGAGAACATTGAACATGAGCAAGAGAACATTTGAACCTGAACAGGAGAACAACTGAATCCGAGCAAGAGAACATTTAAACCTGAGCAGGAGAACATTGAACATGAGCAAGAGAACATTTGAACCTGAGCAGGAGAACATTTGAACATGAGTAGAAGAACATTTGAACATGAGTAGGAGAACCTTTCAACATAAGCGAGAGAACATTGAACCGGAGCAGGAGAACATTGAACCTGAGCAGGAGAACATTTGAACCTGAGCAGAAGATCATTGAACCTGAAAAGGAGAACATTTCAACATAAGCAAGAGAACATTTGAACATGAGCAGGAGAACTTTGAACCTGAGCAGGAGAACATTTGAACCTGAGCAGGAGAACATTGAACATGAGCAAGAGAACATTGAACATGAGCAAGAGAACATTTGAAACTGAGCAAGAGAACATTTGAACATGAGCATAATAACATTGAACCTTAGCAAAAGAGCATTTGAGCCTGAGCAGGAGAACATTGCACCTGAGCAACATTTGAACCTGAGCAGGAGAACATTGAACATGAGCAAGAGAACATTTGAACCTGAGAAAGAGAACATTTGAACCTGAGCAGGAGAACATTGAACATGAGCAAGAGAACATTTGAACCTAAGCAAGAGAACATTTTAACCTGAGCAGGAGAACACTAAACATGAGCAAGAGAACATTTGAACCTGAGCAAGAGAACATTGAACATGAGCAAGAGAACATTTGAACCTGAGCAAGAGAACACTGAACATGAGCAAGAGAACATTTGAACCCGAGCAAGAGAACATTTGAACCTGAGCAGGAGAACACTGACCATGAGCAAGAGA
Source organism: Palaemon carinicauda (assembly GCF_036898095.1). Classification (NCBI taxonomy): domain Eukaryota; kingdom Metazoa; phylum Arthropoda; class Malacostraca; order Decapoda; family Palaemonidae; genus Palaemon; species Palaemon carinicauda. The sequence continues at coordinate 56,917,083 of NC_090741.1, forward strand.
ACATTTGAACCTGAGCAGGAGAACACTGACCATGAGCAAGAGAACATTTGAACCTGAGCAGGAGAACATTGAACATGAGCAAGAGAACATTTGAACCTGAGCAAGAGAACATTTGAACCTGAGCAGGAGAACACTGAACATGAGCAAGAGAACATTTGAACCTGAGCAGGAGAACACTGAACATGAGCAAGAGAACATTTGAACCTGAGCAGGAGAACATTGAACTTGAACAGGGAAACATTTCAACCTAGGCCGGAGAACATTAAACCTGGGCAAGAGAACATTGAACCTTAGCAGGAGAACAATTGAGCCTGGGCAGAAGCACATGGAACCTGGGAAAGAGAATATTTGACCCCATACAGGACAACATTTGAACCTGGGCAGAACATTGAACTTGGACAGGAGAACATTAGAACCTGGGCAGGAGAACATTGAAATCGGACAAAAGGACCTTTGGACCTGGGCAGGAGAACATTTAAACCTACACAGGAGAATATTTGAACCTGGACAGGGCAAGAGAATATTTGAACCTAGGCAGGGCTTGAGAATATTTGAACCTGGGTAGAGCAGAACGAAGTTCAAACCCAGGTAGGAGGAAGTTTGAATCTAGACAGTAGGAAATTTGAACCTCGACAGTACGAAGTTTCAACCTAGGCAGAAGGAAGTTTCAACCTAGGCAGAAGGAAGTCTGAACTTAGGCAGAAGGAAGTTTCAACCTAGGCAGTAGGAAATTTGAACCTAGGCAGAAGGAAGTTTGAATCTAGACAGTAGGAAGTTTGAACCTATGCAGAAGGAAGTTTGAACCTAGGCAAAAGGAAGTTTGAACCTAGGCAAAAGGAAGTTTGAACCTAGGCAGAAGGAAGTTTGAATCTAGGCAATATGAATTTTGAACTTGGGCAGGAAGATAATTGAACAAAGGCAATAAAACATTTGAACCTAGGTAAGAAAAAAAATAAACCTGGGCAGAATATCTGAACCTACATAAACCTGGGCAGAATATCTGAACCTACCCAGGACATTTGAACATGGGCACAAGAACATTTGAACCTAGGTAAGAGAACATTTGAACCTGGTCAGGAAGATATTTAAACCTTTGAAAATGAATACTAAACCCAGCATTTCAGACTTTTGCTTAAAGAGTTGGTAAGAGTTTCAAATTGTTAAATCACAATTATTATTATTTATATAAAATTATCTGGGTTAAACTGTGCCTAATCAGATATCTGAATTTGAGAAATATGGCCCAGCACAGGGTCCTTGAAGATCAGTCAACTCTCAATGTGCAACTAGTAGAAAACCCTGCAGTTTCCAGACTAATGTGTCAGGTTAGGTTAGGTTAGGTTAGGTTAGGTTAAGGGCACGACTTGTTCCTATTAAAACAATGTCTTTGTGGATTAACTGAAGCTATATACTTTTTTTTCTCAAAAGTCATTTTTTTGAAAAAGTTGAAAGATAAATTTTCACAAAAAGTTGATCATTTGATATTCTGTTAACATTTTGATCTGTCTTGTAAGAACTATTTTATCCATATAGGCCTATATAGACTAATTTTTAAATTTATAATTTTTCTTATGCAAGTATTTTATCACTAGAACTGAATGTATATAATGTAGGCTATAGAATTCCTTATCATTACAGATTTGAATGGCGAAAATAGTTCAAATTTAGAAAGAGTAGGAGCAAATTTCCTCTGAAAATTTCATATATTGAGAAATCAGGCATCAAGCTTTTTTGGTAGAAAGACTTTAATGTGTACAAGTATGGGAATTTGGTGAGCCCTTTCTCTCAAATCCCAAAATATCTCTCACCACACATATTTCTAGGCTACATATGTTAAAAAATTTCCACACATGAGCAAGATTGGCTAACATGATACAATTTCGTCTATGTATTTCTCCCATGGCAAATTTTATGCTTTTGGCTTACCTAGATATATAGTCTTTGACACTTTATGCATTTTTTAACATAATCACAACATATATATTTTAAATACAGAAACAAACAGACAAAGAAATAAGAACACACCTTTACGAATCCCAGTTTATAGAAAACAGGCAATCTAGGACTCATATAATCAAAGAAAATTGTATATTTTTATGGGATATTAAGGTAAATATCTTAACAGGAAATTTTTTGAGGAAAAAAATCAAATATATAGGTACTGCAGGTCAAAAACTGGCTGCGTATGGGGAACCTCCCTGCTCGTCTGCATACACAAAAAGGACTTTTTATCAATAGAAAGATAGTTTTCATTAGTAAAATAACTAGAAAAATTAAATATAGACGTTCTCATAGCCCAAAAAATGCAATAATCTAAATTTCCATAATTCCAAGCCAGAAGTAGTCAGTCACACTCCTTATAAAAGTCAATCTTCATTCATTCATTATTCAGCATTCATTACATACCAAGAGATACTATTATTAATAAAGTATCGAGGAAGCAATTGATACATAATCTACGTCCATGGAAATTGTCAACATTTGTGTCTAAAGCAAAAGACGTTTCACCAATATGTAGGCTGATTGTATTGGGAACAGGACTAAGAAACTTGTTAAATCCTATTTGTGCGATTAAGTTCATTTCTTCCTTTATTAACAGACGTTTCTAAAGGATGAGGAGACTGAACTCTAGTCCACATAATGGATTAAAGAAAGGTAAAGAGCTCTCAAATAAAAAAAATGCCTCAGGTTCAAATATTCTCCTGTCCAGGTTCAAATAGCCACCTGTCCAGGTTCAAATAGCCACCTGTCCAGGTTCAAATAGCCAACTGTCCAGGTTCAAATAGCCACCTGTCCAGGTTCACATATCCA
>NC_090741.1:56929893-56946416 GCF_036898095.1 Palaemon carinicauda
GAAACAAACTTATCTATTAAAATGCAAACATTAAAAAAGTCTTTAATGAAAAAAAAAATATATAAAACCAAGCAAATAAGTAGGACCAGAAACGTCCTGACTTTTGATTCCCCAAAATCCAACAGAACTATTTCTTCTTGTAAAAACAAGTGTCTAGATTCAGAACATAAACAGACGAAGAAGAACTGGATGATCTTTGAGTAAAGATTTGACTAAAAAAAGCGGTTTTTTATTTTAGAGGAAAGTGGTCCAATGTTAGCAAGGGCCACCTTTGCTTGGGAGTGACCCATAAGTTTTACCCGTTAAAAGGGCCCGTTAATGTGGTCTAGTCTGGGGCAGTATTGAAATGGATATTAAAGATGTAAAGGCCACTCATGAATGGCAGAGGCAAGGGACAGTGAGATAGCCCTATGAAGCAAGACAATGCCCGAGAGACTGACCAAATATACATACGATCAGCTAGTGTGGCTCAGTATTGAAATGGATATCAAAGGTTTGAAGGCCGTTCATGAATGGCAAAGGCAAGGGACAGTGACATTGCCCTATGAAGCAGGACAATGCCCGAGAGACTGACCAAATATACATACGATCAGCTAGTGTGGCTCAGTATTGAAATGGATATCAAAGGTTTGAAAGCCGCTCATGAATGGCAGAGGCAAGGGACAGTGACATTGCCCTATGAAGCAGGACAATGCCCGAGAGACTGACCAAATATACATACGATCAGCTAGTGTGGCTCAGTATTGAAATGGATATCAAAGGTTTGAAAGCCGCTCATGAATGGCAGAGGCAAGGGACAGTGACATTGCCCTATGAAGCAGGACAATGCCCGAGAGACTGACCAAATATACATACGATCAGCTAGTGTGGCTCAGTATTGAAATGGATATCAAAGGTTTGAAAGCCGCTCATGAATGGCAGAGGCAAGGGACAGTGACATTGCCCTATGAAGCAGGACAATGCCCGAGAGACTGACCAAATATACATACGATCAGCTAGTGTGGCTCAGTATTGAAATGGATATCAAAGGTTTGAAGGCCGATCATGAATGGCAAAGGCAAGGGACAGTGACATTGCCCTATGAAGCAGGACAATGCCCGAGAGACTGACCAAATATACATACGATCAGCTAGTGTGGCTCAGTATTGAAATGGATATCAAAGGTTTGAAAGCCGCTCATGAATGGCAGAGGCAAGGGACAGTGACATTGCCCTATGAAGCAGGACAATGCCCGAGAGACTGACCAAATATACATACGATCAGCTAGTGTGGCTCAGTATTGAAATGGATATCAAAGGTTTGAAGGCCGATCATGAATGGCAAAGGCAAGGGACAGTGACATTGCCCTATGAAGCAGGACAATGCCCGAGAGACTGACCAAATATACATACGATCAGCTAGTGTGGCTCAGTATTGAAATGGATATCAAAGGTTTGAAGGCCGATCATGAATGGCAAAGGCAAGGGACAGTGACATTGCCCTATGAAGCAGGACAATGCCCGAGAGACTGACCAAATATACATACGATCAGCTAGTGTGGCTCAGTATTGAAATGGATATCAAAGGTTTGAAGGCCGATCATGAATGGCAAAGGCAAGGGACAGTGACATTGCCCTATGAAGCAGGACAATGCCCGAGAGACTGACCAAATATACATACGATCAGCTAGTGTGGCTCAGTATTGAAATGGATATCAAAGGTTTGAAGGCCGCTCATGAATGGCAGAGGCAAGGGACAGTGACATTGCCCTATGAAGCAGGACAATGCCCGAGAGACTGACCAAATATACATACGATCAGCTAGTGTGGCTCAGTATTGAAATGGATATCAAAGGTTTGAAAGCCGCTCATGAATGGCAGAGGCAAGGGACAGTGACATTGCCCTATGAAGCAGGACAATGCCCGAGAGACTGACCAAATATACATACGATCAGCTAGTGTGGCTCAGTATTGAAATGGATATCAAAGGTTTGAAGGCCGATCATGAATGGCAAAGGCAAGGGACAGTGACATTGCCCTATGAAGCAGGACAATGCCCGAGAGACTGACCAAATATACATACGATCAGCTAGTGTGGCTCAGTATTGAAATGGATATCAAAGGTTTGAAGGCCGATCATGAATGGCAAAGGCAAGGGACAGTGACATTGCCCTATGAAGCAGGACAATGCCCGAGAGACTGACCAAATATACATACGATCAGCTAGTGTGGCTCAGTATTGAAATGGATATCAAAGGTTTGAAGGCCGATCATGAATGGCAAAGGCAAGGGACAGTGACATTGCCCTATGAAGCAGGACAATGCCCGAGAGACTGACCAAATATACATACGATCAGCTAGTGTGGCTCAGTATTGAAATGGATATCAAAGGTTTGAAGGCCGATCATGAATGGCAAAGGCAAGGGACAGTGACATTGCCCTATGAAGCAGGACAATGCCCGAGAGACTGACCAAATATACATACGATCAGCTAGTGTGGCTCAGTATTGAAATGGATATCAAAGGTTTGAAGGCCGCTCATGAATGGCAAAGGCAAGGGACAGTGACATTGCCCTATGAAGCAGGACAATGCCCGAGAGACTGACCAAATATACATACGATCAGCTAGTGTGGCTCAGTATTGAAATGGATATCAAAGGTTTGAAAGCCGCTCATGAATGGCAGAGGCAAGGGACAGTGACATTGCCCTATGAAGCAGGATTGAATTGAATTGAATATAGGATTTAGGCATTAAGCCAAGCACTGGGGCATCAAAGGCCATTCAGCGCTATATAATGAAAATCATTCAATCATATCTGTACACTCACACCATTTAGTATCATTTTAACCTTTAATACAAATCTTAACACTTTCATACAATAAAATCTAGATGTGAAATAAATAGGGATTAAAAGGGTAAAATAAATAAATAAATTAATAAAATCAATTATAGCTCATAATATAACCCAATACTTTGTACAAATTTTCTCAAGTTCAGGGTATTACAGTTTTCCCCCAGTATATCTCTTAAAGGTTTGTCCTGGAGTAAATGTGTCCTCCTCTGAAGATTAAAAACAGGACAATCGACTAAAATGTGTTTAACATCCATTGTCACTTGACAGGTATTACAAAGAGGGGCCTGTCTCCCTTCCCCACTCTTCATTAAATAATTGTGCGTTACATGTGTATGGCCAATACGCAGCCTAGTTAAAATAATGGTATCCCTTCTACTTGTAGAATTACAAGATGACCATTTATCCACCAATGGGTGGATTTGTTTCAATTTTGTATTGGTGGTCAGTTCAGACCATCGGGCTTGCCACTTATTTTTACAGTAAAGATGAATCTCACTTTTAAGATCTTTGTAAGGAATACTCAAGGGGGATGGATTACTTAGCCCTGAAGCTTCCTTTGCTGCCTTATCTACTTGTTCATTCCCATCCACCCCAACATGGGCAGGGACCCAACAGAAGTGAACACTGATACTCTTCCTAGACTGCAGAAGTACTAACCAGTCCTGCACCTCTTGTACTAGATGATGGCCTGGCATAATTTGTTTTAATGAGAGTAAAACACTATTGCAATCCGTAAAAATTGTATAAAAACTATTTTGGTTGCCATTTTTAAAAATATGTTGGACTGCGAGAATTATTGCGTACAGCTCAGCAGTAAAAATTGAACAAGAGGATGGGAGTTTCCTTCTAATAACAATATCCCCCACCACAGCTGCACTTCCAACTCCTGCAGCCGATTTGGAGCCATCTGTAAAAACATGTTTCCCATGATGTTGAGCAGCATGATTTAAAAACTCACTTTTCATTACCCTACTAGGTAAGGTATTTTTCCCTCCTGCCGTAAAACATACTTTAACAGGTGGATTACACCAAGGAGGAGACTTGGGATATCCTACCTCTGCTATCTGTGCTGTTAACAAGCCTACTTCTCTAGCATCGTTTTTCAGCTGTACTTCCAAAGGCTTAGGCACTCTAGATCTATTAGGAGCCCGATCTAAAGGCGCCCTAACATATTTACAGTTAGGATTGTTTCTCACAGCAAGGGACCTAGCTAAAAACCTCAAACTCAACTCCTCTCTGCGAATGGAAAGGGGAGGTATGCCAGAATCAACATAGAGACTGTCAATGGGAGATGTTCTGTAAGCACCTGTGCAGATGCGAAGCCCAGCATTGTGAACAATATCAAGTTTTCCAAGTAAAGTCTTTGTAGCTGACCCATATATTTGGCATGCATAGTCTAACTTGCTCAGACACAAAGATGTATAAATTCTAAGCAAAGTTGTTCTATCAGCACCCCAATCAAAATGCGATATCACTCTCAGAATGTTCAGTGACTTCTTAACCCTGATAGATAGGTCATTTATATGGGGACCAAATGTCATTTTCTTGTCGAAAATGACTCCAAGAAACTTGACACTATCCTCATATGGCAAAATACAATCATTTAAGAAAAGGGTGGGGATCTCTTCCCTTTTACGAGTACGAGTAAAGCGAATGGCTTTGGTCTTCTGAGGAGAAAACATGAATCCACGAGAATTTGCCCATGCGGAAGCAGCATTTATTGCAATTTGAAGATTTTGGCATGCTTGAAGTGCAGATGATCCACTACAATAAATTGCAAAGTCATCGACAAATAGTGATCCTTGTATGCCAGGAGGTATGTGACTAATGAGACTATTAATAGCTACAGCAAACAAGGTCACACTCAATACGCTGCCTTGGGGGACACCTTCTTCTTGCATGTAGGATGAAGATAGTTCTGACCCTACTCTCACTTTAATTGAGCGGTTTGATAAAAATTCTTCAATAAAAGAGAACATATGTCCTCCTATACCCCACGAGGCCAATTGCTTTAAAATACCACCCCTCCAGGTGGTGTCATATGCCTTTTCGAGGTCAAAAAAGACACCCACCACCTGGTTTTGGTTAGAAAAAGCATTTGAAATTTCCCTTGATAACATCAGCAAAGGGTCTAGAGTACTTCGGTTCTTCCTAAAACCAAACTGTCTGTTAGATAAAAGATTTTTTGATTCTAGATACCACACAAGTCTGTTGTTGATCATTCTCTCAAATAGTTTGCATATGCAACTGGTCAAGGATATGGGCCTATAACTAGATGGCAGTTCTGGGTCTTTACCAGACTTGTGGCCTGGAATTACAATTGAAGTATGCCAGGAATCAGGAGATGTATGGGAAAGCCCCCCATTAGACCATTAAAGGTTTCTAATAAAAATTCCTTGGTATCCACTGGAAGATGTGATATCATTTCATACCGGATGCCATCCTCACCTGGGGCAGTTAAAGAAGAGCTGGAGATAGCATTTTGCATCTCCTCCATACTAAAAGGCAGGTTAAAAGCTTCAGTATTTGAAGAAGCAGGAGGAACAACAGATGTTGATGCTCTAATTTGTTGAAATGCTGGGGAATAGTTGTCAGCACTTGATACATGAGCAAAGTGCTTAGCAAGAACCTCTGCTACATCTTTGGGGTCAGATATATATCTATTATTTTCCCTTAATATTGGTAGAGGCTTAGGGACGAATTTACCTTGAAGTTTTCTAATCTTGTCCCATATTTCCTTTGAAGGAGTTTTGGTATTAATATTAGATATATATTTCTTCCAAGATGCTCTCTTTGCTTTTTTAAAAATTCTTTTTTGTTTGGCACAGGCTCTGAGATATGCTATTCTATCTGCTAAATAGTTGGTCCTCAAGTATCTTCTGAAGCAAGTTCGGGTCACTTTTCTTGCGTTGGCACATTCTTTACTCCACCAAGGAACTACAGAGCGATGAGGTAAACCGCATGTTTTAGGTATAAACTTGCTAGCATTATCATCAATAATATTTTCAAGATGTTGATAGGCATGCACTGGAGATGTAAATTCATCATATTCTTTATCAGTGTGTGAACAGTTTTTCATAAGCTGCCCAGTCTGCCTCATCTATCTTCCATTTTGGTGGACACTGAGAAGGAAGATTATGGACATAATTTAACATTATTGGCCAATGGTCACTGCCATGTAGGTGTTCATTTACTGACCAAAGGTAGTCCAATCGAATGGATGAGGAACAGATTGACAAATCAATGGCTGATGTAGAGTTGTGGACTACATCATACCTAGTTGGAGAACCATCATTCATTAGTATGACATCATTGTTGTCGATTAATTCTTCAACAAGATTACCCCATCTATCGCACACATTTCCACCCCATAAAGTATGCTTTGCATTAAAATCACCCATTAAAATAAAAGGGGCAGGAAGCTGATTGATCAAGTCTTGAAGGTCAGAAAGTCTAAGCCTTCTTGGATTACCAGCATGATCTAAGAGGAAAAGTTCTAAGGATGGTTCAATATATAGCGAGCATAAAGTAATTTTTTTCCCGATATGAGTTCTAACTGCACATGCCTGTAGTGGTGTATTGAGTGGGATTGTTTCAAATTTTACAGATTTGTGAATAATAAAACCTGTACCACCTTGAGCTCTTGCAGCTTGCAAAGGAGGGGATCTACAAAAATGATAATTGAGTCCAGGATTAAATGGTTTGTCACTGATCTTGGTTTCCTGTAGACAAATTACCTTCGTGTCTGTGTCCCTGGTTAAAGTTTTTATTTGCTCAATGCTAGTACTTAGACCTCTGCAATTCCACTGGATGATAGACATTATCTTTTGTTATTATTTTTCTTTGTCTCATTTGTCTTTTGGGACTTTTCAGATGAAGCCATATAAGGGCCTGGAGATGGAAGGCTTTACTAGGCCACCACTCTTCTTTTCTTTCTTTCTAGGATCTTTATAAGAGTCAACCTTAGGATCATGAGCAGTAGGGCACTTACCTGACTTAGATGAAGGTGAGGATGATGGGGACCTTTTCCTCTTTGGAAGATCTTGTTTTCCAATATCCATCAAATCAGGTAGAGATTCTGCCTGAGACAATACATTTAAGGTGGTGGAAGCCACATTGGTTTCCTTGGAGGATTGCGCTAGAACTTCAACAGTTCGAGCACTTAACCCAGAAGGCTGGGCTACTACCTCTAGGGGAGATGCTCCTATCAGTGACAATACTTTTGGTGTATTGGAAACCATATTGACCTCTTTGGAGGTTTGTGCTCTGGCTTTTATAGGCGGAGCACTTGACCCAGATGGCTGGGCTACTACCACTAAGGGAGATGCACCTGACGGGCCAGGTGCTGCCACTGGTCCCCCTGTGGTAGTAAGGGGTAGTGGATTATAATCTTTTGTTGGCATCTTAACTGCGTGAGCAAAATTAAGTTGCCGATTGAGTAGATGCTTTGCATAACCTACACTTATATGTTCAGCATTTGCTTTCAAGATTGCAGCTTCTTCTTTCTTGTATTCTCTACATCTTTTATCATTTGATTTATGATGATCTTTACAGTTTGCACAGGTTGTATCTCTGTTGCATTGGCCATGTTCTAACAAAGAACAGTTAATACAGATCTTCGTATTATTGCAGTACCGGGAAGGGTGACCGTACTTGAAACAATTAAAGCATTGTAAAGGCCTAGGTTTATATTCTCGAACACGTACTCTTTCATTCTCAATAATTATATGATCTGGTATAACAGGGGTTTCAAATGTTAAAACTACCATGCTTGTTTGAGGGATCTTACTTACTTTCCAAACATTAGCAGGGCACATGTCCAGAATTTCCGGTTCTGAGAATTCATATAGATCTCTATCAAAAACTACTCCTTTACCATAGCTGAAGCTCATGTGTGGTTTAATATCCTTAATAGGATCAATTTCTGCAATCTTCATGCCACAAAGCATGTGAGCTTGAGTATCTGATTTTGCATTAATCAAAACAGATTGCTTACCGTATCTACTAATATCCTTACTTTTAATTAAACCAACTTTTTTTTGTATAAATTTACTAATCTTATAATAGTTATAATTATCCATCTTCCCAGATGCAATTATCCATGTTGGGGGCTTGGGGGTTCTTACTTCTGGAAGTCTATGCTCTATTTCTTTTTCCATCCATTCTTCTGGTTTATATACCTCTAGGTGTCTTGGTGCTTTATCACATAGAGCCCCAGAAATCAAACAATTGTCAATTTTTATGCTCTCTAAATTTTTATTTGCTTCTAAAGCAATCTCAAAACTTGAAAATGATACCCAAGCTTCCCAAAAGCCTTTACTACCATTAAGCTCCATTAAAATTTCTTTGATTGCCCCAAATCTACAGAAGGCTTCATGAATTATGTCATAGCTACAACCAATTGGTATGTTTTTTAAGTGGAGAATTTTCAGATTTTTTGTTGGATCTGGTAATGAGCCAGAACCAGAGAGTAAAGTATCACTGTTAATACAAGCATCATTTTCCACCAGTGCCGATAAATTGTCTTTAACAACACTGGTCAGAGAAGTATTGTTGGAGGAATCCTTTTTATTGCAGAGGTTGTCAACAGAGCTTTCCCTATTTAAACAAGCAGAAGTCGTCAACGGTGTCTGGGGTTCGCCATTTGATCCAGGGGTACGGGGAATATTAAGTTTACTCATTAATTATTTTTTCAGGGGGAGGGAAGGGGTCATAATAACAATGAAAAAAAAACAATGGAAAAAAATAAAGTTCAAGGGAGAGAAAAAATTAAGACTGTCTGAAATTCCAAAGAAGACACCGTTAGCCTTTCCTGGAATTAATTTCTCCACCAATGACACCTGTGAAAGCTGCTTACCAAATGTCCACTCCCTACCCTACCACAAAGGGATGGTACCACTATGATTAGAGTGGCTCAAGTGTATGCCAAACCCGCTTGATGGGACTGAGAGCATTTCAAGAATACAATCATCCCCACTCTAATCATAGTGGCAGGCAAACCGGACAGAATGCCGAGAGTCCTATCTCTATAAAATCGCCAACCCCTGGAATCCGAAGGCCAAATTTCCTAAGAGATAGTTCCGCGTGCCAGTATGGGAATACTGACACTCCTAGGTGTCCAAACATTTTCGGGCAGTTGGCAAGACCACCACAGCTCCCACAATTGATTTTGAAATAAAAACCGATCATGGATACAATGTCCCCTCTAAAAAACCTGGACAGTGAAATGGGTAAGAGAGTTTTGACAGAAAGGTTGGAGACAGCTGATAATTATGAAGGAGGAATAAGCAATAAGAGGTAATAGAAAAAGAATGAGAGAAATTTAGAGTCAAACTGAGGAAAAGAAATTCCCCAGTTCGAGAGCCCTCTTGCCCGTCACAAGCCTTCAGCACGGGAATGATATGCCGTGCTGAAGCCCAATGACTTCATCAAGGCATTCTCTCGTTAAGAGGGCTATGAAGCAGGACAATGCCCGAGAGACTGACCAAATATACATACGATCAGCTAGTGTGGCTCAGTATTGAAATGGATATCAAAGGTTTGAAGGCCGATCATGAATGGCAAAGGCAAGGGACAGTGACATTGCCCTATGAAGCAGGACAATGCCCGAGAGACTGACCAAATATACATACGATCAGCTAGTGTGGCTCAGTATTGAAATGGATATCAAAGGTTTGAAAGCCGCTCATGAATGGCAGAGGCAAGGGACAGTGACATTGCCCTATGAAGCAGGACAATGCCCGAGAGACTGACCAAATATACATACGATCAGCTAGTGTGGCTCAGTATTGAAATGGATATCAAAGGTTTGAAGGCCGATCATGAATGGCAAAGGCAAGGGACAGTGACATTGCCCTATGAAGCAGGACAATGCCCGAGAGACTGACCAAATATACATACGATCAGCTAGTGTGGCTCAGTATTGAAATGGATATCAAAGGTTTGAAAGCCGCTCATGAATGGCAGAGGCAAGGGACAGTGACATTGCCCTATGAAGCAGGACAATGCCCGAGAGACTGACCAAATATACATACGATCAGCTAGTGTGGCTCAGTATTGAAATGGATATCAAAGGTTTGAAGGCCGCTCATGAATGGCAAAGGCAAGGGACAGTGACATTGCCCTATGAAGCAGGACAATGCCCGAGAGACTGACCAAATATACATACGATCAGCTAGTGTGGCTCAGTATTGAAATGGATATCAAAGGTTTGAAAGCCGCTCATGAATGGCAGAGGCAAGGGACAGTGACATTGCCCTATGAAGCAGGACAATGCCCGAGAGACTGACCAAATATACATACGATCAGCTAGTGTGGCTCAGTATTGAAATGGATATCAAAGGTTTGAAGGCCGATCATGAATGGCAAAGGCAAGGGACAGTGACATTGCCCTATGAAGCAGGACAATGCCCGAGAGACTGACCAAATATACATACGATCAGCTAGTGTGGCTCAGTATTGAAATGGATATCAAAGGTTTGAAAGCCGCTCATGAATGCCAGAGGCAAGGGACAGTGACATTGCCCTATGAAGCAAGGACAATGCCCGAGAGACTGACCAAATATACATACGATCAGCTAGTGTGGCTCAGTATTGAAATGGATATCAAAGGTTTGAAGGCCGATCATGAATGGCAAAGGCAAGGGACAGTGACATTGCCCTATGAAGCAGGACAATGCCCGAGAGACTGACCAAATATACATACGATCAGCTAGTGTGGCTCAGTATTGAAATGGATATCAAAGGTTTGAAAGCCGCTCATGAATGGCAGAGGCAAGGGACAGTGGGTATGACATTGCCCTATGAAGCAGGACAATGCCCGAGAGACTGACCAAATATACATACGATCAGCTAGTGTGGCTCAGTATTGAAATGGATATCAAAGGTTTGAAGGCCGATCATGAATGGCAAAGGCAAGGGACAGTGACATTGCCCTATGAAGCAGGACAATGCCCGAGAGACTGACCAAATATACATACGATCAGCTAGTGTGGCTCAGTATTGAAATGGATATCAAAGGTTTGAAAGCCGCTCATGAATGGCAGAGGCAAGGGACAGTGACATTGCCCTATGAAGCAGGACAATGCCCGAGAGACTGACCAAATATACATACGATCAGCTAGTGTGGCTCAGTATTGAAATGGATATCAAAGGTTTGAAGGCCGATCATGAATGGCAAAGGCAAGGGACAGTGACATTGCCCTATGAAGCAGGACAATGCCCGAGAGACTGACCAAATATACATACGATCAGCTAGTGTGGCTCAGTATTGAAATGGATATCAAAGGTTTGAAAGCCGCTCATGAATGGCAGAGGCAAGGGACAGTGACATTGCCCTATGAAGCAGGACAATGCCCGAGAGACTGACCAAATATACATACGATCAGCTAGTGTGGCTCAGTATTGAAATGGATATCAAAGGTTTGAAGGCCGCTCATGAATGGCAAAGGCAAGGGACAGTGACATTGCCCTATGAAGCAGGACAATGCCCTAGAGACTGACCAAATATATATACGATCAGCTAGTGTGGCTCAGTATTGAAATAGATATTAAAGGTTTAAAGGTTTAAAGGCCGCTCATGAATGGCAGAGGCAAGGGACAGTGACATTACCCTAGCAAGCAGGACAATGCCCTAGAGACTGACCAAATATACATACGATCAGCTAGTGTGGCTCAGTATTGAAATGGATATCAAAGGTTTGAAAGCCGCTCATGAATGGCAGAGGCAAGGGACAGTGACATTGCCCTATGAAGCAGGACAATGCCCGAGAGACTGACCAAATATACATACGATCAGCTAGTGTGGCTCAGTATTGAAATGGATATCAAAGGTTTGAAGGCCGCTCATGAATGGCAAAGGCAAGGGACAGTGACATTGCCCTATGAAGCAGGACAATGCCCTAGAGACTGACCAAATATATATACGATCAGCTAGTGTGGCTCAGTATTGAAATAGATATTAAAGGTTTAAAGGTTTAAAGGCCGCTCATGAATGGCAGAGGCAAGGGACAGTGACATTACCCTAGCAAGCAGGACAATGCCCTAGAGACTGACCAAATATACATACGATCAGCTAGCGTGGCTCAGTATTGAAATGGATATCAAAGGTTTGAAAGCCGCTCATGAATGGCAGAGGCAAGGGACAGTGACATTGCCCTATGAAGCAGGACAATGCCCGAGAGACTGACCAAATATACATACGATCAGCTAGTGTGGCTCAGTATTGAAATGGATATCAAAGGTTTGAAGGCCGATCATGAATGGCAAAGGCAAGGGACAGTGACATTGCCCTATGAAGCAGGACAATGCCCGAGAGACTGACCAAATATACATACGATCAGCTAGTGTGGCTCAGTATTGAAATGGATATCAAAGGTTTGAAAGCCGCTCATGAATGGCAGAGGCAAGGGACAGTGACATTGCCCTATGAAGCAGGACAATGCCCGAGAGACTGACCAAATATACATACGATCAGCTAGTGTGGCTCAGTATTGAAATGGATATCAAAGGTTTGAAGGCCGCTCATGAATGGCAAAGGCAAGGGACAGTGACATTGCCCTATGAAGCAGGACAATGCCCTAGAGACTGACCAAATATATATACGATCAGCTAGTGTGGCTCAGTATTGAAATAGATATTAAAGGTTTAAAGGTTTAAAGGCCGCTCATGAATGGCAGAGGCAAGGGACAGTGACATTACCCTAGCAAGCAGGACAATGCCCTAGAGACTGACCAAATATACATACTATCAGCTAGTGTGGCTCAGTATTGAAATGGATATCAAATGTTTGAAGGCCGCTCATGAATGGCAAAGGCAAGGGACAGTGACATTGCCCTATGAAGCAGGACAATGCCCTAGAGACTGACCAAATATACATACTATCAGCTAGTGTGGCTCAGTATTGAAATGGATATCAAAGGTTTGAAGGCCGCTCATGAATGGCAGAGGCAAGGGACAGTGACATTGTCCTATCGAGCAGGACAATGCCCTTGAGACTGACCATATATACATATGATCAGTGGCCAAGCCCCCTCTTCACCCAAGCTAGGACCAAGAAGGGCCAGGCAATAGCTGCTGACAACTCAGCCGATAAACCTATAGGCTCCCCCAAACACCTGGTGAGGTTACAGGGACCAAAGAAACTAACGGGTTTGAGCGGGACTCTAACCCTAGTCTAGCGTTCACCAGTCTGGGACGTTACTACATCGACCTCCAGGTTACACTAAACAGATAAGAACAACTGGGTATGTTTAGCTTATTTTTCTTCTTTTTTTCTTTTTGCAATTTGTAACATATAATTATTTACAAGATTCATTTCTTAATATAACTCAACCTAACTTTTGAATTGTCCTGTTTGGTTTCACCGACAATATATATATATATATATATATATATATATATACTTTTTAGCTATACTCAACTTTTTTTAATAAGGCGCCTTTGCACTGCCTCGCAGCGGTACCCTATTAGCTTGGAAAAGTTTCCTGTTATCTGATTGGTTAGAATTACCTTGTCCAACCAATCAGCGATCAGGAAACTTTTCCGAGCTAAAAGGGCACCCCTGCGAGTCGGTGCAAATCTGCCTCGCTAAAAAGAATTGACTATAGTAGGAAAGATGGTTTAAGACATCAAAACCTGTATTTGCTGAAACCATTAGATTTCACGATGTAAATTGCAATTTTTTGCACAACCTCCAGAGGAAACGTCCAATTTTGTCTCATGAGACGCAATTATTTTAAATATTTAGATTACTGCATTTTATGTGTTTAAATACATTAAAAAGTATTATTAATTAGAAAGCATTTCCTTGTGCGTTTCTACTGTTGCGTTTATAATTTGCACCAATCTGGGTACAGCATAAACTACCACATATACAATTAAAACTGCTTTTGTTTGAGGCAAGCTGGTATAATACAAGAATAATTATGAAAATAAATAATAATTTCATTGAATATGTTCGCCATGAAATTATATATATATACAGTATATATATATATATATATATATACACACACACATTATATATATATATATATATATATACACACATTATATATATATATATATATACATATATAATATAACATATATATACTTATATAATATAACATATACAGCATATATATTATATATATATATATATATATATATACAGCATATACTGTATATATTACATATATATACGTATACAATATAACATATATATATGCTTATATAATATAACATACAGTATATATATTATATATATACAGTATATATAATATAACATAATATATATATATATATATATATACATACATACATACATATATATATACAGTATATATAAACACAAAGTTCCAAGTCACTTTCAAACAGAATAACATTTTGAAATTAATTTAAGATTTCACGAACTACTGTATAAACAATGCAAAATACAAACCATTTCTTGACGTTTTCCTACCCACAATGAAACAAAACTAAAGTACTATACACAAGAATTATAGATCTGACTCGAAAGCAAAAGTAAACACTATTTTGTCTGCAGTAAACAAAGTAAAAAGCGTTGCTTACATCAGGAGTCACAAGACGCCAGTAAACATCTCCCGTCTTGAGCATAAACATTTAAGACTATTCAGAGAGGTTTCAGTCAAGCACCTAAGTGTTGTTTGTTGGATAATTGGATTTACGTCAGGCACAGATCACCAATCGTCTGTGACACGCCTACGTAGAAGAAGAAGAAGAAGAAGAAGAAGAAGAAGAAGAAGAAGAAGAAGAAGAAGAAGAAGTAACGGCGAAGGTCGCTCAAGATCCAACTGGTATTATCTGGATCAAGGATATTCCCTGGCTAGCAGTGTTTGGCAACCTTCAGTGCATTATGCAGAATAGTTGCCATGTATATATTCTTTTATTATTCATATCGAATTGTTCCTGGATTTTATAGAATTACAAAGATTTAACGAAATTCAGGAAAGAAAATAAAGTAAGGTCAAATACTAATGCATTTTCTCTGCCTGTATTGGAGAACTCAGTAGTTACTGTGTCTTTTTTCTAGATAAATAGGCCTACCCAGTCTTTAGCCCCTACGGTAAGCTTAACTGTAAACATTATTCCTCCAAGCAATGAGCAGATCAATGACCCTTCCTCACTGGACTATTTTTCCCAGTTGGACCCTTGGGATTATAATAACCTGCTTTCCCAACTAGGGTTGTAGCTTAGCTAGTAATAATAATAATAATAATAATAATAATAATAATAATAATAATAATAATAATAATAATAATACTGTATCTTTGGAATTATCATATTTTCTTACATATTCATGTGTATGTCAAATCAATCCCGCTCAAACTCATTTGTTCCTTTGGTCGCTGCAACCTCACCATCCTTGTGAGATAAGAATGGGGGATTTGGGGGAGCCTATAGGTCTATCTGCTGAGTCATCAGCAAGCCATTGCCTGGCCCTCATTGGTCCTAGCTTGGGTGGAGAGGGCCCTTGAGGGCTCCATTCCTTTGTATTTTGATAAAAAAAAAAAAAACTTTCTTGAAATCCATAGCTTAGTATTTCCATTTAAACTCTCTCTTTTGAAGTCCATAACTTTGTATTTCGGTTAAAAACCGCTTTCTTGAGGTCCATAACTTTGTATTTGGTTAGAAACCTCAATCTTCAGGTCCATAACTTTGTATTTGGTTAGAAACCTCAATCTTCAGGTCCATAACTTTGTATTTTGGTTAAAAACCTCTTTCTTGAAGTCCATAACTTTGTATTTCGGTTAAAAACCTCTTTCTTAAGGTCCATAACTTTGTATTTTGGTTAAAAACCTCAATCTTCAGGTCCATAACTTTGTATTTAGGTTAAAAACCTTTTTCTTGAAGTCCATAACTTTGTATTTCGGTTAAAAACCTCTTTCATAAGGTCCATAACTTTGTATTTTGGTTAAAAACCTCTTTCTTGAAGTCCATAACTATATTTCGGTTAAAAACCTCTTTCTTGAGGTCCATAACTTTGTATTTTGGTCAAAAACCTCAATCTTCAGGCCCATAACTTTGTATTTGGTTAAAAACCTCTTTCTTGAGGTCCATAACTTTGTATTTTGGTCAAAAACCTCAATCTTCAGGCCCATAACTTTGTACTTTGGTTAAAAACCCCTTTCTTGAGGTCCATAACTTTGTATTTTGGTCAAAATCCTCAATCTTCAAGCCCATAACTTTGTATTTTGGTTACAAACCTTTTTCTTGAGGTCCATAACTTTGTATTTTGGTCAAAAACCTCAATCTTCAGGCCCATAACTTTGTATTTCGGTTAAAAACCTCTTTCTTGAAGCCCATAACTTTCTATTTCGGTTAAAAACATTTAAACTATTCCCTGTCATTTAAAACACAAACATTCCTTTAAAAAGATATTCTATAAACAATGAAAGGCACAAGAATTCAGACTCACGGAAATATCCAAGACAATTTTGTCCTGCAATTATGAAATGATATCATCCACTCGACTAATGAGTCAGCACCACTTTTACTCTGGTTCTGGTTCGGGGTTGAGGCATAGCCTTTGCAACGGCGCCCCTTGGCAGCAGGTTCAGCTTTTGGTCGGACATGTTGGGGCGAACTTTGCTTTGATAAGGCATTTCAGAGTCTACCACCTACAGAGCGTATTTTTCACTGATTACAGAAGTGGCCCCACGTACCAGAAAAAAAAGACGAGTTCATT
>NC_090741.1:56946916-56949416 GCF_036898095.1 Palaemon carinicauda
GTGTCTTTAAAGTCAAAAACAATTGAAATTAATATTTATACATAATATAAGCTGGTATGAGACAATGTGACAAGAAGGGAAGCTTATAGCTATTTCTCGAGTGACGATTTAAGATGGCTTGGCCATGTGAAGAGAATTTATGAAGATAGTTTGGTTAGACTTGTACGTTGCCTAGAATCCTTAAACTGAAGGAAAACCAAAACCAAAAAAGTTACTGCTAAAGTGAGCATATAAATCAGTGGAAAAAATAACACACATAAGGGTTGTTGTGGCCTATATGGTCAAACTCGTTAGTTCCTTTGGTCACTGCAACTTCATCATCCTTGTGAGATAAAGATGGGGTGTTTGGAGGTAGCCTACAGGTCTATCTACCGAGCCATCAATAGCCATTGCCGGGTCCTAGCTTGGGTGGAGAGGGGGCTTAGGAGCTGATCATATGTATATATGGTCAGTCTCTAGGGCACTTTCCTGCTTGATAGGGCAATGTCACTGTCACTTGCCTCTGCCATTCATGGGCGGCCTTTAAACTTTTAAACAAAGATGGATGAGAATGCTTATATAAGTCAAGTGTTGGTGACAATGTGTATTGTTTATAACACTACTGATGAATGAATTCTCTATCCGGGTAATTGAAAATGCTAAGGTAGTAGATGCTGTAGAATGTATCTGCTCATATGGCTATTATTCAAACTTGTATCTAAGGGATAGACACGTCAGACACACGTATAATAGTGGTTGTGACCATGATTCATCTAGTATGCATCAGTATTTGTATTTGTTTATAGCTATATCTACATATTTTCATTATTTCAGCACTAATGTACACGTCCCGTCAAAAATAACTGCTAAATGTTTAGATAGATATGCACATAACCGCTTGCGCATCCTCTCCTCGAAAGGGTATGACTAATCCTCTCCCCTTTACCCAAGGGACGGGGAGAGCTCTGCTTGACCAGAAAGATTATATATATATATATATATATACTGTATATATATATATATATATATATAGCCAAAGAGTCTTCAAAGTGAATTTTAGAAGAACTGTCATTATTCATTATAATTCCTGGGTTACATTTAAAATCAAAATGCCTAGATATATAATTTAATCACCACTGAACCAAACTGAATGAGTAATTTCTTACTCTTATTTGCAGATCAGCTCGGAATTACATCCGTGGATGAAGAGAACAGTGTCCCAGTAACTTTTGACATCCGAATTGTAGACTGTGAAGTTGGAGAGGAGTATTCTCTGGAGAAGGTCCGTGGCAGGAACGGGGAGCTCTGTACATTTTCCTGCGCTTCAGTAAGTTTCACCACTGAGGAGGTTTACAGAGGCCACAAAGCTGATATGGTTTCCCAAAATTGCTTGGGACACAAGATGAATGGCAAGAGAACAACCGTCTACAGAGGGCCGATCAAGCTCAGTTATGAGGCAAGGCCAAGAAATGTGCAGTGGGTACTGTGAAGCGCCCAGAAAAAGCCTTGCGTTCTGAGTTATAAAACAACTTAATGCTGCCTGAAGCAAGTCATTCCTTGTTGAAAGTCACCAAAAAGTAAACTATGCTGCCTGAGGCAAGTCATTCACTGTTGAGTCACAAAAAAACTTAATTCTGTGGGTTTTGACTTGACGAAATAACTGTTCTGACGTCTTCCAGAACAGTATAACCAGGGAGCATCAGACAAGGGACCATTCCAAAAGCAGCTTTTCTGCTCAGTATTTTATCTCTGATGTAGGCTAACGCTGGTCTCATGGTGGACGAGAAAGACTTGCAGTAGTAGCAGGGTCCTGCACATGGCAGTTTTCTGCCTTCACAAGCCCAGGGAATCATGGAATGAACATTCCAGTCTCAGATAAAATGATCAATGATCATCAACTGATATAAATGGGCACTATGTGATTAGAATAAAACTTGAATGGCATATTTGCTGTGTTGATAACAATATCAACAATATCTAAATTCAAGTACAA
The DNA here is from genome assembly GCF_036898095.1 of Palaemon carinicauda. Classification (NCBI taxonomy): domain Eukaryota; kingdom Metazoa; phylum Arthropoda; class Malacostraca; order Decapoda; family Palaemonidae; genus Palaemon; species Palaemon carinicauda. The sequence goes on from NC_090741.1 coordinate 56,948,889, forward strand.
ACAAGTGCACAGTAAAGAGTATGGAAATATATTTATTTTTGGGGCCTTAAGGAAAAGGACGCTTCAACTGGTCTGATCGCACTGAATAACAGGATAAAGTTTGGGCACCACGGTGAGAAACTGAAGACCCCATACCACCATGTAATTAAATTCATGAGGTTCTATTATAGCTTTGTATCATTAATTCACTTTCTAATTGTTTGCACATTACATAAGACACTAGCAAACTCAGTATAATTTTTTCAGTTCGGAAACCCAACTGAAAATCTTGATCATTGCATTATTTACCACAAATAACAAAAACAACGAAACCTTCAGAATAATGCAAAGGGCAATTGCAATAAGTTACCATGGTCATAATAATTATATACTTTTCAACTCCTTAAGGTTTACATAGAATTATCTTTTTCTCTTTGTTTATTTCCATATCAGCTAAGACTTCGAATGAATGATAAATAAATCTAATAATCTTGCAAAGAAAAGTTACCATTTTTTGTTACTGTTCTTGACAAAAATTTATTTATGGAA